>NC_134695.1:79884303-80014781 GCF_050947455.1 Rhinoderma darwinii
CTGACAGATATCCCCCCATACACGCTCTGCTGACAGATATCCCCCCATACACGCTCTGCTGACAGATATCCCCCCCATACACGCTCTGCTGACAGATATCCCCCCCATACACGCTCTGCTGACAGATATCCCCCCCATACACGCTCTGCTGACAGATACCCCCCCATACACATACTTGTTCTGCTGACAGATATCCCCCCCCCATACACATACTCACCGCTGAGGGTTTGATGCAGTTGTATCCAGTCCACAATGATGAATTCTAGCAGCCCCTGCCCCCCCCAATCTCATCTAATAAAACCCCCGGTACGCTCAGCTCTGCTCAGTTAGGGTGCGGCATGTGAATGTGTCCTTAGGCTGGTTTCATATGGTTGCAATATGGCCACACACGGAGGCCGGGTTCCCACGAGTCGGATAAGTTGCGTATACTGTCCTGTATACTGGGTGTAATTCTCAGTATCTGTATTATTCTGTATATATGGACACTGCACAGTACCACTTCTCCTGTCCTGTATACTGGGTGTAATTCTCAGTATCTGTATTATTCTGTATATATATACACTGCACAGTACCACTTCTCCTGTCCTGTATACTGGGTGTAATTCTCAGTATCTGTATTATTCTGTATATATACACTGCACAGTACCACTTCTCCTGTCCTGTATACTGGGTGCAATTCTCAGTATCTGTATTATTCTGTATATATATACACTGCACAGTACCACTTCTCCTGTCCTGTATACTAGGTGTAATTCTCAGTATCTGTATTATTCTGTGTATATATACACTGCACAGTACCACTTCTCCTGTCCTGTATACTGGGTGTAATTCTCAGTATCTGTATTATTCTATATATACACTGCACAGTACCACTTCTCCTGTCCTGTATACTGGGTGTAATTCTCAGTATCTGTATTATTCTGTATATATACACTGCACAGTACCACTTCTCCTGTCCTGTATACTGGGTGTAATTCTCAGTATCTGTATTATTCTGTGTATATATACACTGCACAGTACCACTTCTCCTGTCCTGTATACTGGGTGTAATTCTCACTATCTGTATTATTCTGTGTATATATATATATATATATATATATATATATATATATATATATATATATATATACACAGTACCACTTCTCCTGTCCTGTATACTGGGTGTAATTCTCAGTATCTGTATAATTCTGTATATATACACTGCACAGTACCACTTCTCCTGTCCTGTATACTGGGTGTAATTCTCAGTATCTGTATTATTCTGTATATATGGACACTGCACAGTACCACTTCTCCTGTCCTGTATACTGGGTGTAATTCTCAGTATCTGTATTATTCTGTATATATACACTGCACAGCACCACTTCTCCTGTCCTGTATACTGGGTGTAATTCTCAGTATCTGTATTATTCTGTATATATATACACTGCACAGTACCACTTCTCCTGTCCTGTATACTGGGTGTAATTCTCAGTATCTGTATTATTCTGTATATATATACACTGCACAGTACCACTTCTCCTGTCCTGTATACTGGGTGTAATTCTCAGTATCTGTATTATTCTGTATATATGGACACTGCACAGTACCACTTCTCCTGTCCTGTATACTGGGTGTAATTCTCAGTATCTGTATATATACACTGCACAGCACCACTTCTCCTGTCCTGTATACTGGGTGTAATTCTCAGTATCTGTATTATTCTGTATATATATATACACTGCACAGTACCACTTCTCAGGTCCTGTATACTGGGTGTAATTCTCAGTATCTGTATTATTCTGTATATATATATATATACACTGCACAGTACCACTTCTCCTGTTCTGTATACTGGGTGTAATTCTCAGTATCTGTATTATTCTGTATATATATATATACACTGCACAGTACCACTTCTCCTGTCCTGTATACTGGGTGTAATTCTCAGAATCAGTATTATTCTGTATATATATATATACACTGCACAGTACCACTTCTCCTGTCCTGTATACTGGGTGTAATTCTCAGTATCTGTATTATTCTGTATATATATATATACACTGCACAGTACCACTTCTCCTGTCCTGTATACTGGGTGTAATTCTCAGTATCTGTATTATTCTGTATATATATATATACACTGCACAGTACCACTTCTCCTGTCCTGTATACTGGGTGTAATTCTCAGTATCTGTATTATTCTGTATATATATATATATATAACACTGCACAGTACCACTTCTCCTGTCCTGTATACTGGGTGTAATTCTCAGTATCTGTATTATTCTGTATATATAGACACTGCACAGTACCACTTCTTTTTTCCTGTATACTGGGTGTAATTCTCAGTATCTGTATTATTCTGTATATATATACACTGCACAGTACCACTTCTCCTGTCCTGTATACTAGGTGTTATTCTCAGTATCTGTATTATTCTGTATAGACACTGCACAGTACCACTTCTCCTGTCCTGTATACTGGGTGTAATTCTCAGTATCTGTATTATTCTGTATATATGGACACTGCACAGTACCACTTCTCCTGTCCTGTATACTGGGTGTAATTCTCAGTATCAGTATTATTCTGTATATATACACTGCACAGTACCACTTCTCCTGTCCTGTATACTGGGTGTAATTCTCAGTATCTGTATTATTCTGTATATATAGACACTGCACAGTACCACTTCTTTTTTCCTGTATACTGGGTGTAATTCTCAGTCTCTGTATTATTCTGTATATATATACACTGCACAGTACCACTCCTCCTGTCCTGTATACTGGGTGTAATTCTCAGTCTCTGTATTATTCTGTATATATGGACACTGCACAGTACCACTTCTCCTGTCCTGTATACTGGGTGTAATTCTCACTATCTGTATTATTCTGTATATATATATATACACTGCACAGTACCACTTCTCCTGTCCTGTATACTGGGTGTAATTCTCAGCATCTGTATTATTCTGTATATATATACGCTGCACAGTACCACTTCTCCTGTCCTGTATACTGGGTGTAATTCTCAGTATCTGTATTATTCTATATATACACTGCACAGTACCACTTCTCCTGTCCTGTATACTGGGTGTAATTCTCAGTATCTGTATTATTCTGTATATATACACTGCACAGTACCACTTCTCCTGTCCTGTATACTGGGTGTAATTCTCAGAATCAGTATTATTCTGTATATATATATATATACACACACTGCACAGTACCACTTCTCCTGTCCTGTATACTGGGTGTAATTCTCAGTATCTGTATATATATATATATATATACACTGCACAGTACCACTTCTCCTGTCCTGTATACTGGGTGTAATTCTCAGTATCTGTATTATTCTGTATATATATACACTGCACAGTACCACTTCTCCTGTCCTGTATACTGGGTGTAATTCTCAGTATCTGTATTATTCTGTATATATATATATATACACTGCACAGTACCACTTCTCCTGTCCTGTATACTGGGTGTAATTCTCAGTATCTGTATTATTCTGTATATATATATATACACTGCACAGTACCACTTCTCCTGTCCTGTATACTGGGTGTAATTCTCAGTATCTGTATTATTCTGTATATATAGACACTGCACAGTACCACTTCTTTTTTCCTGTATACTGGGTGTAATTCTCAGTATCTGTATTATTCTGTATATATATACACTGCACAGTACCACTCCTCCTGTCCTGTATACTGGGTGTAATTCTCAGTATCTGTATATATATACACTGCACAGTACCACTTCTCCTGTCCTGTATACTGGGTGTAATTCTCAGTATCTGTATTATTCTGTATATATGGACACTGCACAGTACCACTTCTCCTGTCCTGTATACTGGGTGTAATTCTCAGTATCAGTATTATTCTGTATATATACACTGCACAGTACCACTTCTCCTGTCCTGTATACTGGGTGTAATTCTCAGTATCTGTATTATTCTGTATATATAGACACTGCACAGTACCACTTCTTTTTCCTGTATACTGGGTGTAATTCTCAGTCTCTGTATTATTCTGTATATATATATACACTGCACAGTACCACTCCTCCTGTCCTGTATACTGGGTGTAATTCTCAGTCTCTGTATTATTCTGTATATATGGACACTGCACAGTACCACTTCTCCTGTCCTGTATACTGGGTGTAATTCTCACTATCTGTATTATTCTGTATATATATATATATATATACACACACTGCACAGTACCACTTCTCCTGTCCTGTATACTGGGTGTAATTCTCAGCATCTGTATTATTCTGTATATATATACGCTGCACAGTACCACTTCTCCTGTCCTGTATACTGGGTGTAATTCTTATATATATATATACACACACACACACATAGATACATACATAGATACATACATAGATACATACATAGATACATACATAGATACATACATAGATACATACATACATACATACACAGTACAACTTCACATACTCCACCTCTGTAACTTTCTATGTGACAGTGTCGCCCTCTGCTGGCCGCTCACACTCATCACTTACACTGACTGGTCACAATTCATCTTGGATTTCATGCTTTGTTTTTCTCACGTTTCAGAAATAAGTCCCAAACCAACCGCTACGTGCTGCGTATAAATAACCGCGACTGAAGACTTATCTCCTGTCCGTATGACCGCACCAGCGTACAGCGAGCGCAGCACATTTAGCTGTAATATATACATGGCATAATAGGCCAGCGGATGATTACAAGTTAGGGCCTGTTCACATCAGCGTTGGCTTTCCGTTCCGGGGTTCCATCGGAGGTTTCCGTCGGGTGGACCCCACAACGGAAAGTCAAACTGAAACCACAGTTTCCATCACCATTGATTCACCCGACGGAACCCCGGAATGCCAACGCTGATGTGAACAGGCCCTTACTGGGGATTTCTGGAGCCTTTTAAACCTTATTGTTCATTAAAAAAAATAATACATTAAACCAAGTAAATAAGTTAAATTGTGTCCGTGAAGGCCGCAGCCGTATGTACCGGAAAACACAGCGACGTCATGTGACCAGACTGTCTCTGTACTCGTATGATTTACTCGGAGGTCTTGTAACACCCCTTTAAGATGACAGACACTGCGCCTGTGATGTACAAGCAACCCGTACCTGAGCCGAGCCCCCAAATACCGACTCCCTCCTCCCCATCACATCCCGTACCTGAGCCGAGCCCCCAAATACCGACTCCCTCCTCCCCATCACATCCCGTACCTGAGCCGAGCCCCCAAATACCAACTCCCTCCTCCCCATCACATCCCGTACCTGAGCCGAGCCCCCAAATACCGACTCCCTCCTCCCCCATCACATCCCGTACCTGAGCCGAGCCCCCAAATACCGACTCCCTCCTCCCCCATCACATCCCGTACCTGAGCCG
The DNA here is from genome assembly GCF_050947455.1 of Rhinoderma darwinii. Lineage (NCBI taxonomy): Eukaryota > Metazoa > Chordata > Amphibia > Anura > Rhinodermatidae > Rhinoderma > Rhinoderma darwinii. The sequence continues at coordinate 79,889,687 of NC_134695.1, forward strand.
AGCCCCCAAATACAGACTCCCTCCTCCCCATCACATCCCGTACCTGAGCCGAGCCCCCAAATACCAACTCCCTCCTCCCCATCACATCCCGTACCTGAGCCCAGCCCCCAAATACCAACTCCCTCCTCCCCATCACATCCCGTACCTGAGCCCAGCCCCCAAATACCGACCCCCTCCTCCCCATCACATCCCGTACCTGAGCCCAGCCCCCAAATACCGACCCCCTCCTCCCCATCACATCCCGTACCTGAGCCCAGCCCCCAAATACCAACTCCCTCCTCCCCCATCACATCCCGTACCTGAGCCCAGCCCCCAAATACCGACTCCCTCCTCCCCATTACATCCCGTACCTGAGCCCAGCCCCCAAATACCGACTCCCTCCTCCCCATCACATCCCGTACCTGAGCCGAGCCCCCAAATACAGACTCCCTCCTCCCCATTACATCCCGTACCTGAGCCCAGCCCCCAAATACCGACTCCCTCCTCCCCCATCACATCCCGTACCTGAGCCGTCACTGGAGAGAAGCAGCGCAAGGAAAGTAACACGGAGAACAATTACATTTTCCCATTTATTTTCCTGCAGACGTGAAAACAAAAAAAGGTGAAGACACAAAAATAAGGAATAAAATACAAAACGCTCTAAATATAAACACAGCTAAGAAAGGACACAAAACACTGAGGAGGAGAATGATCCGTCGTCCCGGGCGTGGCAGACAATCCGAGCCGCTCCGCTCAGTGTTTGGCAGCCTGCTAATAAAAGGTAAAGAAACATCAGTGACCAGAACGTCACCGGACACCTCCAGAGCTGCACTCACAATGCTGCACGTTACCTCCACCCCGCTGTCAGCCATGTGACCTAACAGCTCTGTGCTGACCGCATAATTGGCATCTAAGCCCCCACAATGCAGTGCAATCAGTTATAAAAAAAACAAACAAGCAGAACTGTGAGTGCAGCTCTGAATGTGACTGGAGTATAATATGATGCAGATTTGAAATGAAAGCCTGAACTCTGGTCTAGGTAACAGTGAGGCCCCATGTATGCAGCCATGCAGTGCTCCTATCTTGTTCTGTCCCCTGTGCTTTACACTGAAGCCCGTGTTCCCAGATTAAGATGAACGCACCTTGTTCGCAGCGTCCTCCTCGTCTACACCCGCCTGCGTCATAAGATCAGCAATATTTTTCTCCAGGTCATCGATGCGAGTGCTCATATCATCGAGTGATGGGGTCGGTTAAGGAAAACACATTCAACAACAAACAAGGAACAATCACCAGGAATTATCCAACCACTAGAGATCTAGAGATGAAGAGCCCCCCCCCCCCCCCGGTACTACTAGAGGAGATGAAGGCCCCCCCCCCCCGGTACTACTAGAGGAGATGAAGAGCCCCCATCAGACAGTTACTTGGTGTAACAGACGCCGTGTTAGTCGCCCCCATAACAGTGACCCCCGGGGGGGGGCCTTCATCTTCATCTCCTCTAGTAGTACCGGGGGGTCTTCATCTCCTCTAGTAGTACCGGGGGCTCTTCATCTCCTCTAGTAGTACCGGGGGCTCTTCATCTCCTCTAGATGAAGAGCCCCCCCCCCCCGGTACTACTAGAGGAGATGAAGAGCCCCCCCCCCCCCCGGTACTACTAGAGGAGATGAAGAGACCCCCCCCCCCCGGTACTACTAGAGGAGATGAAGAGCCCCCCCCCCCCCCGGTACTACTAGAGGAGATGAAGGCCCCCCCCCCCGTATTACTAGAGGAGATAAAGAGCCCCCCCCCCCCCCGGTACTACTAGAGGAGATGAAGAGCCCCCCCCCCCCGGTACTACTAGAGGAGATGAAGAGCCCCCCCCCCCCGGTACTACTAGAGGAGATGAAGAGCCCCCCCCCCCCCCCGGTACTACTAGAGGAGATGAAGAGGCCCCCCCCCCCCCGGTACTACTAGAGGAGATGAAGAGCCCCCCCCCCCGGTACTACTAGAGGAGATGAAGAGCCCCCCCCCCCCCCCGGTACTACTAGAGGAGATGAAGAGCCCCCCCCACCCCGGTACTACTAGAGGAGATGAAGAGCCCCCCCCCCCCGGTACTACTAGAGGAGATGAAGAGCCCCCCCCACCCCGGTACTACTAGAGGAGATGAAGAGCCCCCCCCACCCCGGTACTACTAGAGGAGATGAAGAGCCCCCCCCCCCCCGGTACTACTAGAGGAGATGAAGAGCCCCCCCCCCCCCGGTACTACTAGAGGAGATGAAGAGCCCCCCCCCCCGGTACTACTAGAGGAGATGAAGAGCCCCCCCCCCCCCCGGTACTACTAGAGGAGATGAAGAGCCCCCCCCCCCCCCCCCCGGTACTACTAGAGGAGATGAAGAGCCCCCCCCCAGGTACTACTAGAGGAGATGAAGAGCCCCCCCCCCAGGTACTACTAGAGGAGATGAAGAGCCCCCCCCCCCCCCCGGTACTACTAGAGGAGATGAAGGCCCCCCCCCGTATTACTAGAGGAGATAAAGAGCCCCCCCCCCCCCCCCCCCCGGTACTACTAGAGGAGATGAAGAGCCCCCCCCCCCCGGTACTACTAGAGGAGATGAAGAGCCCCCCCCCCCCGGTACTACTAGAGGAGATGAAGAGGCCCCCCCCCCCCCCCCGGTACTACTAGAGGAGATGAAGAGCCCCCCCCCCCCCCGGTACTACTAGAGGAGATGAAGAGCCCCCCCCCCCCCGGTACTACTAGAGGAGATGAAGAGCCCCCCCCACCCCGGTACTACTAGAGGAGATGAAGAGCCCCCCCCCCCCGGTACTACTAGAGGAGATGAAGAGCCCCCCCCACCCCGGTACTACTAGAGGAGATGAAGAGCCCCCCCCACCCCGGTACTACTAGAGGAGATGAAGAGCCCCCCCCACCCCGGTACTACTAGAGGAGATGAAGAGCCCCCCCCCCCCGGTACTACTAGAGGAGATGAAGAGCCCCCCCCCCCCCGGTACTACTAGAGGAGATGAAGAGCCCCCCCCCCGGTACTACTAGAGGAGATGAAGAGCCCCCCCCCCCCCGGTACTACTAGAGGAGATGAAGAGCCCCCCCCCCCCCGGTACTACTAGAGGAGATGAAGAGCCCCCCCCCCAGGTACTACTAGAGGAGATGAAGAGCCCCCCCCCCAGGTACTACTAGAGGAGATGAAGAGCCCCCCCCCCCAGGTACTACTAGAGGAGATGAAGAGCCCCCCCCCCCAGGTACTACTAGAGGAGATGAAGAGCCCCCCCCCCGGATACTACTAGAGGAGATGAAGAGCCCCCCCCCCCCCGGTACTACTAGAGGAGATGAAGAGCCCCCCCCCCCGGTACTACTAGAGGAGATGGAGCCCCCCCCCCCCGATACTACTAGAGGAGATGAAGAGCCCCCCCCCCCCCCGATACTACTAGAGGAGATGAAGAGCCCCCCCCCCCGGTACTACTAGAGGAGATGAAGAGCCCCCCCCCCCAGGTACTACTAGAGGAGATGAAGAGCCCCCCCCCCCCCGGTACTACTAGAGGAGATGAAGAGCCCCCCCCCCCAGGTACTACTAGAGGAGATGAAGAGCCCCCCCCCCCAGGTACTACTAGAGGAGATGAAGAGCCCCCCCCCCCAGGTACTACTAGAGGAGATGAAGAGCCCCCCCCCCAGGTACTACTAGAGGAGATGAAGAGCCCCCCCCCCCCAGGTACTACTAGAGGAGATGAAGAGCCCCCCCCCCGGTACTACTAGAGGAGATGGAGCCCCCCCCCCCCGATACTACTAGAGGAGATGAAGAGCCCCCCCCCCGGTACTACTAGAGGAGATGAAGAGCCCCCCCCCCAGGTACTACTAGAGGAGATGAAGAGCCCCCCCCCCCCGGTACTACTAGAGGAGATGAAGAGCCCCCCCCCCCCAGGTACTACTAGAGGAGATGAAGAGCCCCCCCCCCCCCCCGGTACTACTAGAGGAGATGAAGAGCCCCCCCCCCGGTACTGCTAGAGGAGATGAAGAGCCCCCCCCCGGTACTGCTAGAGGAGATGAAGACCCCCCGGTACTACTAGAGGAGATGAAGACCCCCCGGTACTACTAGAGGAGATGAAGATGAAGGCCCCCCCCCGGGGGTCACTGTTATGGGGGCGACTAACACGGCGTCTGTTACACCAAGTAACTGTCTGATGCTTCTTAAAGGGCCAGTCTCTAGGACCAGATTACCCACAAGCCACCTCTGCACCGGCCAGGAGCGCACATGGAGGGGAGGGAAGCAACATGAACTAACGGAGGCCCCAACGCTTCTAGATCATGGAGGGGACCTATAGAGTCCAGATATATAAGGGCCCCAGAATTGTCCTGATGTATCTCAGTCTGACCTTTACCCTCCTCTGTAACCATGGAGACCGGGCCCGCAGCTTGGCTTTAAGGCTAAAAATATCGCCAAGAAACATTACAGTCATACAAAGAACAAAGAGCGCGTAACACGTTCCAGAGGAGGAGATTCTCCCACATCTGATGGGAGTTGTGATTGTTCTGTGATATTTCCCAGATACTGAAAGATTCTTTCCTGCCTGGTGGATGATGGGAGGTATTGTCCCCTGACGACAGTGAAGTAAAACCACCATCGTATTAAATCCTGAAAGATAGGACGTGGCAGACTGCAGCATCAGAGCCGATGATCGGTGAGATCACTCGCACCGGTAGAGATAATCGTTACGTCCATACACTGATCCTCAGTCTCCTAGGTAACAGACGCCTCTCATACAGACAGGACGGGGGCGAGCGGACATGTTTATAATGAAGAATGGCGTGATAGCGTGATGTGATAGCGATGCGTGATAGCGACGGGCTGCAACAGGGACGCGACAGCTCAAGAAACGCAGTGAAATTTACCGGCAGCCACTGAAGGCGTCACTGACATTAATGTCAATAAAGTTGGATCATTTGCGCAATAAAACGTTCCACAACTTAGTAACAGACTTTGTGCTTCAATTCCTATTTTCATTTTCAAGACCTCTTCTTGCTGTAAGTGAATGGAAACATTGTGGTTTATATCCAGAGGTTGAAAACCTGTCCTGAGCCAACAATTTTTAGTCTTCAGCCTTTGAACGCAAGCAAGAATGTTCCCATTCACTGACAGCAAGTAAAGATCTTGAAGTGAGGAATTGATACAGAACGTCTATTAGGAAGCTGCAGAAGATTTCGTTATACAATGATTCAACTTTATCTGCATAAACCCCTTTAACCCCTTGTTGTCGGCAGGTCATCCCTGGCCCCGCCCACGCTAGCGCCCTGCAGGATATTCCTCCCGATGATCTGATCGGACATGGTCTGGAATTTGTCCTGCATTTGTTGAAGCAGATTCTGGACCTGGAGAGACAGGAGGATAAAAGTCAGTGACTACGAGCACAGCAGTGTCGGGTCAGCGCGTCAGGTGATGTCACTGACCAGCGACATGTCTCCACCCAATCAGAGGAGGGCGCAGATAGCGCTTTATCAGACAAACAAAAAGTCTCAATCTCAGCAAATCAATGTCATCGCAGAGATTTCTACCAAACAGGGCGAGCCAAGACACGTGGCCCCTGCATGGAGGCACAGGGGCCCCAGGATAATACAATGGAGGGCTGTCCCTAAAATGAGGAGCCAATAGGCGGAACAGGGGCCTCAGGATAATACAATGAATGTGTGGCCCTAAGGTGAGGAGCCTATAGGAGGCACTGGGGCCACAGGATAATACAATGAATGTGTGGCACTAAGGTGAGGAGCCTATAGGACGCACTGGGGCCACAGGGCAATACAATGAATGTGTGGCCCTAAGGCGAGGAGCCTATAGGAAGCACTGGGGTCCACAGGGCAATAGAATGAAGGTGTGGCCCCAAACTGAGCAGACAATAGGATGCACAGGGGCCCAAAAACAGAAGAATGGTCCCAAACTGAGGAGAAAATGGGTCCCCAGGTTAATGGAATTAAAATTTGTTGGAAAACAATGGAGGTTATAAGGCGACCAGGGCCCCGGCATCACATTACTCACCACCTCTGTGAGGTCCTGCACGGTTTTCGGGTCGGTCTCTGACATTGCGAGTCTCCTGTCACCTCCGGTAATAACGACGCCGCCGCCGCCTCCTCACTGAAGCCTCACCGGAAACGTCGCTGCTAACCACGCCCTCTTGCCCAGACAGCTCCACCAATGAGCAGAGGCGGCAGTTCTCCGGAAGAGGCTTGAAACGCAAACTTACTTCCGGGCGTGGGAAAGGCTCCTTGGTTGCCATGGAAACAGAAACCTGCGAAGTCAGAGGCTATGGGTGACAACCGTCATCGCTATGGAGCTTTCAGTATATATAGAATGTTCTTAAGAAATTAATATCGGGTTCCTGGAGCATAAACATGATGGCACAGCGCATGTGCGGGGGCATCACATACACGAATCTCATTATACATCACATCAAGGAGCTCACACCAGTGTAATGCCGAGAGAAGGAGCTCACACCAGTGTAATGCTGAGAGAAGGAGCTCACACCAGTGTAATGCTGAGAGAAGGAGCTCACACCAGTGTAATGCTGAGAGAAGGAGCTCACACCAGTGTAATGCTGAGAGAAGGCGTCACACCAGTGTAATGCTGAGAGAAGGAGCTCACACCAGTGTAATGCTGAGAGAAGGAGCTCACACCAGTGTAATGCTGAGAGAAGGAGCTCACACCAGTGTAATGCTGAGAGAAGGCGTCACACCAGTGTAATGCCGAGAGAAGGCGTCACACCAGTGTAATGCTGAGAGAAGGAGCTCACACCAGTGTAATGCCGAGAGAAGGAGCTCACACCAATGTAATGCTGAGAGAAGGAGCTCACACCAGTGTAATGCCGAGAGAAGGAGCTCACACCAGTGTAATGCTGAGAGAAGGAGCTCACACCAGTGTAATGCTGAGAGAAGGAGCTCACACCAGTGTAATGCTGAGAGAAGGAGCTCACACCAGTGTAATGCTGAGAGAAGGAGCTCACACCAGTGTAATGCCGAGAGAAGGAGCTCACACCAGTGTAATGCTGAGAGAAGGAGCTCACACCAGTGTAATGCCGAGAGAAGGAGCTCACACCAGTGTAATGCTGAGAGAAGGAGCTCACACCAGTGTAATGCTGAGAGAAGGAGCTCACACCAGTGTAATGCTGAGAGAAGGAGCTCACACCAGTGTAATGCTGAGAGAAGGAGCTCACACCAGTGTAATGCTGAGAGAAGGAGCTCACACCAGTGTAATGCTGAGAGAAGGAGCTCACACCAGTGTAATGCCGAGAGAAGGAGCTCACACCAGTGTAATGCTGAGAGAAGGAGCTCACACCAGTGTAATGCTGAGAGAAGGCGTCACACCAGTGTAATGCTGAGAGAAGGAGCTCACACCAGTGTAATGCTGAGAGAAGGAGCTCACACCAGTGTAATGCTGAGAGAAGGAGCTCACACCAGTGTAATGCTGAGAGAAGGAGCTCACACCAGTGTAATGCCGAGAGAAGGAGCTCACTCCAGTGTAATGCTGAGAGAAGGCGCTCACACCAGTGTAATGCTGAGAGAAGGCGCTCACACCAGTGTAATGCCGAGAGAAGGCGCTCACACCAGTGTAATGCTGAGAGAAGGAGCTCACACCAGTGTAATGCTGAGAGAAGGCGCTCACACCAGTGTAATGCTGAGAGAAGGCGCTCACACCAGTGTAATGCCGAGAGAAGGAGCTCACACCAGAGTAATGCTGAGAGAAGGAGCTCACACCAGTGTAATGCTGAGAGAAGGAGCTCACACCAGTGTAATGCTGAGAGAAGGCGTCACACCAGTGTAATGCCGAGAGAAGGCGTCACACCAGTGTAATGCCGAGAGAAGGAGCTCACACCAGTGTAATGCTGAGAGAAGGCGTCACACCAGTGTAATGCCGAGAGAAGGCGTCACACCAGTGTAATGCTGAGAGAAGGAGCTCACACCAGTGTAATGCTGAGAGAAGGCGCTCACACCAGTGTAATGCCGAGAGAAGGAGCTCACACCAGTGTAATGCTGAGAGAAGGAGCTCACACCAGTGTAATGCTGAGAGAAGGAGCTCACACCAGTGTAATGCCGAGAGAAGGCGTCACACCAGTGTAATGCTGAGAGAAGGCGTCACACCAGTGTAATGCTGAGAGAAGGAGCTCACACCAGTGTAATGCTGAGAGAAGGAGCTCACACCAGTGTAATGCTGAGAGAAGGAGCTCACACCAGTGTAATGCTGAGAGAAGGAGCTCACACCAGTGTAATGCCGAGAGAAGGCGCTCACTCCAGTGTAATGCTGAGAGAAGGCGCTCACACCAGAGTAATGCTGAGAGAAGGAGCTCACACCAGTGTAATGCTGAGAGAAGGAGCTCACACCAGTGTAATGCTGAGAGAAGGAGCTCACACCAGTGTAATGCCAAGAGAAGGAGCTCACACCAGAGTAATGCTGAGAGAAGGAGCTCACACCAGTGTAATGCTGAGAGAAGGCGTCACACCAGTGTAATGCTGAGAGAAGGAGCTCACACCAGTGTAATGCTGAGAGAAGGAGCTCACACCAGTGTAATGCTGAGAGAAGGAGCTCACACCAGTGTAATGCCGAGAAGGAGCTCACACCAGTGTAATGCTGAGAGAAGGAGCTCACACCAGTGTAATGCTGAGAGAAGGAGCTCACACCAGTGTAATGCCGAGAAGGAGCTCACACCAGTGTAATGCCGAGAGAAGGAGCTCACACCAGTGTAATGCTGAGAGAAGGAGCTCACACCAGTGTAATGCTGAGAGAAGGAGCTCACACCAGTGTAATGCCGAGAAGGAGATCACACCAGTGTAATGCCGAGAGAAGGAGCTCACACCAGTGTAATGCTGAGGGAAGGCGTCACACCAGTGTAATGCTGAGAGAAGGCGTCACACCAGTGTAATGCTGAGAGAAGGAGCTCACACCAGTGTAATGCCGAGAGAAGGAGCTCACACCAGTGTAATGCTGAGAGAAGGAGCTCACACCAGTGTAATGCTGAGAGAAGGAGCTCACACCAGTGTAATGCCGAGAGAAGGAGCTCACACCAGAGTAATGCCGAGAGAAGGAGCTCACACCAGTGTAATGCCGAGAGAAGGAGCTCACACCAGTGTAATGCTGAGAGAAGGAGCTCACACCAGTGTAATGCCGAGAGAAGGAGCTCACACCAGTGTAATGCTGAGAGAAGGCGCTCACACCAGTGTAATGCTGAGAGAAGGCGCTCACACCAGTGTAATGCCGAGAGAAGGAGCTCACACCAGTGTAATGCTGAGAGAAGGAGCTCACACCAGTGTAATGCTGAGAGAAGGAGCTCACACCAGTGTAATGCCGAGAGAAGGAGCTCACACCAGAGTAATGCTGAGAGAAGGAGCTCACACCAGTGTAATGCTGAGAGAAGGCGCTCACACCAGTGTAATGCCGAGAGAAGGAGCTCACACCAGTGTAATGCTGAGAGAAGGAGCTCACACCAGTGTAATGCTGAGAGAAGGAGCTCACACCAGAGTAATGCTGAGAGAAGGCGCTCACACCAGTGTAATGCCGAGAGAAGGAGCTCACACCAGTGTAATGCTGAGAGAAGGAGCTCACACCAGTGTAATGCTGAGAGAAGGAGCTCACACCAGTGTAATGCTGAGAGAAGGAGCTCACACCAGTGTAATGCTGAGAGAAGGAGCTCACACCAGTGTAATGCCGAGAGAAGGAGCTCACACTAGTGTAATGCCGAGAGAAGGAGCTCACACCAGTGTAATGCCGAGAGAAGGAGCTCACACCAGTGTAATGCTGAGAGAAGGCGTCACACCAGTGTAATGCTGAGAGAAGGAGCTCACACCAGTGTAATGCTGAGAGAAGGCGCTCACACCAGTTTAATGCTGAGAGAAGGAGCTCACACCAGTGTAATGCCAAGAGAAGGAGCTCACACCAGTGTAATGCTGAGAGAAGGAGCTCACACCAGCGTAATGCCGAGAGAAGGCGCTCACACCAGTGTAATGCTGAGAGAAGGCGCTCACACCAGTGTAAGGCTATGTTCACACAGAGTATTTTGCCGAGTTTTTTGACGCGGAAACCGCGTCGCAAAACTCGGCAAAAACGGCCCGAGAACGCCTCCCATTGATTTCAATGGGAGGCGTCGGCGTCTTTTTCCCGCGAGCAGTAAAACTGCCTCGCGGGAAAAACAAGCGACATGCCCTATCTTCGGGCGCTTCCGCCTCTGACCTCCCATTGACTTCAATGGGAGGCAGAGAAAGCGTATTTCGCGCTGTTTTATGCCCGCGGCGCTCAATGGCCGCGGGCGAAAAACGTCGCGAAATTCGCCGCAAAAATCGGCGTGCAGGGAGAGGAAAATCTGCCTCAAAGTTCCAAACGGAATTTTGAGGCAGATATTCCTCCCCCAAAATACTCTGTGTGAGCATAGCCAATGCTGAGAGAAGGAGCTCACACCAGCGTAATGCCGAGAGAAGGCGTCACACCAGAGTAATGCCGAGAGAAGGAGCTCACACCAGTGTAATGCTGAGAGAAGGCGCTCACACCAGTGTAATGCTGAGAGAAGGAGCTCACACCAGTGTAATGCCGAGAGAAGGAGCTCACACCAGTGTAATGCTGAGAGAAGGCGTCACACCAGTGTAATGCTGAGAGAAGGAGCTCACACCAGTGTAATGCCGAGAGAAGGAGCTCACACCAGTGTAATGCCGAGAGAAGGAGCTCACACCAGTGTAATGCTGAGAGAAGGCGTCACACCAGTGTAATGCTGAGAGAAGGAGCTCACACCAGTGTAATGCCGAGAGAAGGAGCTCACACCAGTGTAATGCTGAGAAAAGGCGCTCACACCAGTGTAATGCTGAGAGAAGGAGCTCACACCAGTGTAATGCCGAGAGAAGGAGCTCACACCAGTGTAATGCTGAGAGAAGGCGCTCACACCAGTGTAATGCTGAGAGAAGGAGATCACACCAGTGTAATGCCGAGAGAAGGAGCTCACACCAGTGTAATGCTGAGAGAAGGCGCTAACACCAGTGTAATGCTGAGAGAAGGAGCTCACACCAGTGTAATGCCGAGAGAAGGAGCTCACACCAGTGTAATGCTGAGAGAAGGCGTCACACCAGTGTAATGCTGAGAGAAGGAGCTCACACCAGTGTAATGCCGAGAGAAGGAGCTCACACCAGTGTAATGCCGAGAGAAGGAGCTCACACCAGTGTAATGCTGAGAGAAGGCGCTCACACCAGTGTAATGCTGAGAGAAGGAGCTCACACCAGTGTAATGCCGAGAGAAGGAGCTCACACCAGTGTAATGCTGAGAGAAGGCGTCACACCAGTGTAATGCTGAGAGAAGGAGCTCACACCAGTGTAATGCCGAGAGAAGGAGCTCACACCAGTGTAATGCCGAGAGAAGGAGCTCACACCAGTGTAATGCTGAGAGAAGGCGTCACACCAGTGTAATGCTGAGAGAAGGAGCTCACACCAGTGTAATGCCGAGAGAAGGAGCTCACACCAGTGTAATGCTGAGAAAAGGCGCTCACACCAGTGTAATGCTGAGAGAAGGAGCTCACACCAGTGTAATGCCGAGAGAAGGAGCTCACACCAGTGTAATGCTGAGAGAAGGCGCTCACACCAGTGTAATGCTGAGAGAAGGAGATCACACCAGTGTAATGCCGAGAGAAGGAGCTCACACCAGTGTAATGCTGAGAGAAGGCGCTCACACCAGTGTAATGCTGAGAGAAGGAGCTCACACCAGTGTAATGATGAGAGAAGGAGCTCACACCAGTGTAATGCTGAGAGAAGGAGCTCACACCAGTGTAATGCCGAGAGAAGGAGCTCACACCAGTGTAATGCTGAGAGAAGGCGCTCACTCCAGTGTAATGCTGAGAGAAGGCGCTCACACCAGTGTAATGCTGAGAGAAGGAGATCACACCAGTGTAATGCCGAGAGAAGGAGCTCACACCAGTGTAATGCTGAGAGAAGGCGCTCACACCAGTGTAATGCTGAGAGAAGGAGCTCACACCAGCGTAATGCCGAGAGAAGGCGTCACACCAGTGTAATGCCGAGAGATGGAGCTCACACCAGTGTAATGCTGAGAGAAGGTGTCACACCAGTGTAATGCTGAGAGAAGGAGCTCACACCAGTGTAATGCTGAGAGAAGGAGCTCACACCAGTGTAATGCCGAGAGAAGGAGCTCACACCAGTGTAATGCTGAGAGAAGGTGTCACACCAGTGTAATGCTGAGAGAAGGAGCTCACACCAGTGTAATGCAGAGAGAAGGAGCTCACACCAGTGTAATGCTGAGAGAAGGCGCTCACACCAGTGTAATGCTGAGAGAAGGAGCGCACACCAGCGTAATGCTGAGAGAAGGAGCTCACACCAGTGTAATGCCGAGAGAAGGAGCTCACACCAGTGTAATGCCGAGAGAAGGAGCTCACACCAGTGTAATGCTGAGAGAAGGCGCTCACACCAGTGCAATGCCGAGAGAAGGAGCTCACACCAGTGTAATGCCGAGAGAAGGAGCTCACACCAGTGTAATGCCGAGAGAAGGAGCTCACACCAGTGTAATGCCGAGAGAAGGAGCTCACACCAGAGTAATGCTGAGAGAAGGAGCTCACACCAGAGTAATGCTGAGAGAAGGAGCTCACACCAGAGTAATGCCGAGAGAAGGAGCTCACACCAGTGTAATGGCGAGAGAAGGAGCTCACACCAGTGTAATGCTGAGAGAAGGAGCTCACACCAGTGTAATGCTGAGAGAAGGAGCTCACACCAGTGTAATGCTGAGAGAAGGCGCTCACACCAGTGTAATGCTGAGAGAAGGCGCTCACACCAGAGTAATGCCGAGAGAAGGAGCTCACACCAGTGTAATGCTGAGAGAAGGCGCTCACACCAGTGTAATGCTGAGAGAAGGAGCTCACACCAGCGTAATGCTGAGAGAAGGAGCTCACACCAGTGTAATGCCGAGAGAAGGAGCTCACACCAGTGTAATGCTGAGAGAAGGCGCTCACACCAGTGTAATGCTGAGAGAAGGCGCTCACACCAGTGTAATGCCGAGAGAAGGAGCTCACACCAGTGTAATGCCAAGAGAAGGAGCTCACACCAGTGTAATGCTGAGAGAAGGCGCTCACACCAGTGTAATGCTGAGAGAAGGCGCTCACACCAGTGTAATGCTGAGAGAAGGAGCTCACACCAGTGTAATGCCGAGAGAAGGAGCTCACACCAGTGTAATGCCGAGAGAAGGCGCTCACACCAGTGTAATGCTGAGAGAAGGCGCTCACACCAGTGTAATGCTGAGAGAAGGAGCTCACACCAGCGTAATGCTGAGAGAAGGTGCTCACACCAGTGTAATGCCGAGAGAAGGAGCTCACACCAGTGTAATGCCGAGAGGAGTTCACACCAGTGTAATGCTGAGAGAAGGCGCTCACACCAGTGTAATGCTGAGAGAAAGAGCTCACACCAGTGTAATGCTGAGAGAAGGAGCTCACACCAATGTAATGCAGAGAGAAGGAGCTCACACCAGTGTAATGCTGAGAGAAGGCGCTCACACCAGTGTAATGCTGAGAGAAGGCGCTCACACCAGTGTAATGCTGAGAGAAGGCGCTCACACCAGTGTAATGCTGATAGAGGGAGCTCACACCAGTGTAATGCTGAGAGAAGGAGCTCACACCAGTGTAATGCCGAGAGAAGGAGCTCACACCAGTGTAATGCTGAGAGAAGGCGCTCACACCAGTGTAATGCTGAGAGAAGGCGCTCACACCAGAGTAATGCTGAGAGAAGGAGCTCACACCAGTGTAATGCTGAGAGAAGGAGCTCACACCAGAGTAATGCTGAGAGAAGGAGCTCACACCAGAGTAATGCTGAGAGAAGGAGCTCACACCAGTGTAATGCTGAGAGAAGGCGCTCACACCAGAGTAATGCTGAGAGAAGGAGCTCACACCAGTGTAATGCCGAGAGAAGGAGCTCACACCAGTGTAATGCCGAGAGAAGGAGCTCACACCAGTGTAATGCAGAGAGAAGGAGCTCACACCAGTGTAATGCCGAGAGAAGGAGCTCACACCAGTGTAATGCTGAGAGAAGGCGTCACACCAGTGTAATGCTGAGAGAAGGAGCTCACACCAGTGTAATGCCGAGAGAAGGAGCTCACACCAGTGTAATGCCGAGAGAAGGAGCTCACACCAGTGTAATGCTGAGAGAAGGCGCTCACACCAGTGTAATGCTGAGAGAAGGAGCTCACACCAGTGTAATGCCGAGAGAAGGAGCTCACACCAGTGTAATGCTGAGAGAAGGCGTCACACCAGTGTAATGCTGAGAGAAGGAGCTCACACCAGTGTAATGCCGAGAGAAGGAGCTCACACCAGTGTAATGCCGAGAGAAGGAGCTCACACCAGTGTAATGCTGAGAGAAGGCGTCACACCAGTGTAATGCTGAGAGAAGGAGCTCAAACCAGTGTAATGCCGAGAGAAGGAGCTCACACCAGTGTAATGCTGAGAAAAGGCGCTCACACCAGTGTAATGCTGAGAGAAGGAGCTCACACCAGTGTAATGCCGAGAGAAGGAGCTCACACCAGTGTAATGCTGAGAGAAGGCGCTCACACCAGTGTAATGCTGAGAGAAGGAGATCACACCAGTGTAATGCCGAGAGAAGGAGCTCACACCAGTGTAATGCTGAGAGAAGGCGCTCACACCAGTGTAATGCTGAGAGAAGGAGCTCACACCAGTGTAATGCCGAGAGAAGGAGCTCACACCAGTGTAATGCTGAGAGAAGGAGCTCACACCAGTGTAATGCCGAGAGAAGGAGCTCACACCAGTGTAATGCTGAGAGAAGGCGCTCACTCCAGTGTAATGCTGAGAGAAGGCGCTCACACCAGTGTAATGCTGAGAGAAGGAGATCACACCAGTGTAATGCCGAGAGAAGGAGCTCACACCAGTGTAATGCTGAGAGAAGGCGCTCACACCAGTGTAATGCTGAGAGAAGGAGCTCACACCAGCGTAATGCCGAGAGAAGGCGTCACACCAGTGTAATGCCGAGAGATGGAGCTCACACCAGTGTAATGCCGAGAGAAGGAGCTCACACCAGTGTAATGCTGAGAGAAGGAGCTCACACCAGTGTAATGCTGAGAGAAGGAGCTCACACCAGTGTAATGCCGAGAGAAGGAGCTCACACCAGTGTAATGCTGAGAGAAGGTGTCACACCAGTGTAATGCTGAGAGAAGGAGCTCACACCAGTGTAATGCAGAGAGAAGGAGCTCACACCAGTGTAATGCTGAGAGAAGGCGCTCACACCAGTGTAATGCTGAGAGAAGGAGCGCACACCAGCGTAATGCTGAGAGAAGGAGCTCACACCAGTGTAATGCCGAGAGAAGGAGCTCACACCAGTGTAATGCCGAGAGAAGGAGCTCACACCAGTGTAATGCTGAGAGAAGGCGCTCACACCAGTGCAATGCCGAGAGAAGGAGCTCACACCAGTGTAATGCCGAGAGAAGGAGCTCACACCAGTATAATGCCGAGAGAAGGAGCTCACACCAGTGTAATGCCGAGAGAAGGAGCTCACACCAGTGTAATGCTGAGAGAAGACGCTCACACCAGAGTAATGCTGAGAGAAGGCGCTCACACCAGAGTAATGCTGAGAGAAGGAGCTCACACCAGAGTAATGCTGAGAGAAGGAGCTCACACCAGAGTAATGCCGAGAGAAGGAGCTCACACCAGTGTAATGGCGAGAGAAGGAGCTCACACCAGTGTAATGCTGAGAGAAGGAGCTCACACCAGTGTAATGCTGAGAGAAGGAGCTCACACCAGTGTAATGCTGAGAGAAGGCGCTCACACCAGAGTAATGCCGAGAGAAGGCGCTCACACTAGTGTAATGCTGAGAGAAGGCGCTCACACCAGTGTAATGCCGAGAGAAGGAGCTCACACCAGTGTAATGCCAAGAGAAGGAGCTCACACCAGTGTAATGCTGAGAGAAGGCGCTCACACCAGTGTAATGCTGAGAGAAGGCGCTCACACCAGTGTAATGCCGAGAGAAGGAGCTCACACCAGTGTAATGCCGAGAGAAGGAGCTCACACCAGTGTAATGCCGAGAGAAGGAGCTCACACCAGTGTAATGCCGAGAGAAGGAGCTCACACCAGTGTAATGCCGAGAGAAGGAGCTCACACCAGTGTAATGCCGAGAGAAGGCGCTCACACCAGTGTAATGCTGAGAGAAGGCGCTCACACCAGTGTAATGCTGAGAGAAGGAGCTCACACCAGCGTAATGCTGAGAGAAGGTGCTCACACCAGTGTAATGCCAAGAGAAGGAGCTCACACCAGTGTAATGCCGAGAGGAGTTCACACCAGTGTAATGCTGAGAGAAGGCGCTCACACCAGTGTAATGCTGAGAGAAAGAGCTCACACCAGTGTAATGCTGAGAGAAGGAGCTCACACCAATGTAATGCAGAGAGAAGGAGCTCACACCAGTGTAATGCTGAGAGAAGGCGCTCACACCAGTGTAATGCTGAGAGAAGGCGCTCACACCAGTGTAATGCTGAGAGAAGGCGCTCACACCAGTGTAATGCTGATAGAGGGAGCTCACACCAGTGTAATGCTGAGAGAAGGAGCTCACACCAGTGTAATGCCGAGAGAAGGAGCTCACACCAGTGTAATGCTGAGAGAAGGCGCTCACACCAGTGTAATGCTGAGAGAAGGCGCTCACACCAGAGTAATGCTGAGAGAAGGAGCTCACACCAGTGTAATGCTGAGAGAAGGAGCTCACACCAGAGTAATGCTGAGAGAAGGAGCTCACACCAGAGTAATGCTGAGAGAAGGAGCTCACACCAGTGTAATGCTGAGAGAAGGCGCTCACACCAGAGTAATGCTGAGAGAAGGAGCTCACACCAGTGTAATGCCGAGAGAAGGAGCTCACACCAGTGTAATGCCGAGAGAAGGAGCTCACACCAGTGTAATGCAGAGAGAAGGAGCTCACACCAGAGTAATGCTGAGAGAAGGCGGTCACACCAGAGTAATGCTGAGAGAAGGAGCTCACACCAGTGTAATGCTGAGAGAAGGCGCTCACACCAGTGTAATGCTGAGAGAAGGCGCTCACACCAGAGTAATGCCGAGAGAAGGAGCTCACACCAGTGTAATGCTGAGAGAAGGCGCTCACACCAGTGTAATGCTGAGAGAAGGAGCTCACACCAGCGTAATGCTGAGAGAAGGAGCTCACACCAGTGTAATGCCGAGAGAAGGAGCTCACACCAGTGTAATGCCGAGAGAAGGAGCTCACACCAGTGTAATGCTGAGAGAAGGCGCTCACACCAGTGTAATGCCGAGAGAAGGAGCTCACACCAGTGTAATGCCGAGAGAAGGAGCTCACACCAGTGTAATGCCGAGAGAAGGAGCTCACACCAGTGTAATGCCGAGAGAAGGAGCTCACACCAGTGTAATGCTGAGAGAAGGCGCTCACACCAGAGTAATGCTGAGAGAAGGCGCTCACACCAGTGTAATGCTGAGAGAAGGAGCTCACACCAGCGTAATGCTGAGAGAAGGAGCTCACACCAGTGTAATGCCGAGAGAAGGAGCTCACACCAGTGTAATGCTGAGAGAAGGCGCTCACACCAGTGTAATGCTGAGAGAAGGCGCTCACACCAGTGTAATGCCGAGAGAAGGAGCTCACACCAGTGTAATGCCAAGAGAAGGAGCTCACACCAGTGTAATGCTGAGAGAAGGCGCTCACACCAGTGTAATGCTGAGAGAAGGCGCTCACACCAGTGTAATGCTGAGAGAAGGAGCTCACACCAGTGTAATGCCGAGAGAAGGAGCTCACACCAGTGTAATGCTTCGAGAAGGAGCTCACACCAGTGTAATGCCGAGAGAAGGAGCTCACACCAGTGTAATGCCGAGAGAAGGAGCTCACACCAGTGTAATGCCGAGAGAAGGCGCTCACACCAGTGTAATGCTGAGAGAAGGCGCTCACACCAGTGTAATGCTGAGAGAAGGAGCTCACACCAGCGTAATGCTGAGAGAAGGCGCTCACACCAGTGTAATGCCGAGAGAAGGAGCTCACACCAGTGTAATGCCGAGAGGAGTTCACACCAGTGTAATGCTGAGAGAAGGCGCTCACACCAGTGTAATGCTGAGAGAAGGAGCTCACACCAGTGTAATGCTGAGAGAAGGAGCTCACACCAATGTAATGCAGAGAGAAGGAGCTCACACCAGTGTAATGCTGAGAGAAGGCGCACACACCAGTGTAATGCTGAGAGAAGGCGCTCACACCAGTGTAATGCTTAGAGAAGGCGCTCACACCAGTGTAATGCTGAGAGAAGGAGCTCACACCAGTGTAATGCCGAGAGAAGGAGCTCACACCAGTGTAATGCTGAGAGAAGGAGCTCACACCAGTGTAATGCCGAGAGAAGGAGCTCACACCAGTGTAATGCTGAGAGAAGGAGCTCACACCAGCGTAATGCTGAGAGAAGGCGCTCACACCAGTGTAATGCCGAGAGAAGGAGCTCACACCAGTGTAATGCAGAGAGGAGCTCACACCAGTGTAATGCTGAGAAAAGGCGCTCACACCAGTGTAATGCTGAGAGAAGGCGCTCACACCAGTGTAATGCTGAGAGAAGGAGCTCACACCAGTGTAATGCTGAGAGAAGAAGCTCACACCAGTGTAATGCAGAGAGAAGGAGCTCACACCAGTGTAATGCTGAGAGAAGGAGCTCACACTAGAGTAATGCTGAGAGAAGGAGCTCACACCAGAGTAATGCTGAGAGAAGGCGCTCACACCAGTGTAATGCTGAGAGAAGGAGCTCACACCAGTGTAATGCCGAGAGAAGGAGCTCACACCAGTGTAATGCTGAGAGAAGGAGCTCACACCAGTGTAATGCCGAGAGAAGGAGCTCACACCAGTGTAATGCCGAGAGAAGGAGCTCACACCAGTGTAATGCTTAGAGAAGGAGCTCACACCAGTGTAATGCTGAGAGAAGGCGCTCACACCAGTGTAATGCTGAGAGAAGGAGCTCACACCAGTGTAATGCTGAGAGAAGGAGCTCACACCAGAGTAATGCTGAGAGAAGGCGCTCACACCAGTGTAATGCCGAGAGAAGGCGCTCACACCAGTGTAATGCCAAGAGAAGGCACTCACACCAGTGTAATGCCGAGAGAAGGTGCCCTCAGCGGAGACTTAGGCTGTGTTCACATCAGCGTTGTCTTTCCATTGAGGGTTTCCGTCGGGGGAAGCTCTCAACGGATAGGCAAACGGAAACCTTAGTCGACTGCGCTATGGATTCCGTCAATACAACAGAACCCTGTGACAAACGGAAACCATTATCAAAGTTTCCGTCACCATTGAGATCAATGGTGATGCAAACGGAAGCTAAGGTTTCCATTTGCTTTTCCGTTGAGGGGTTCCCCCGACGGAAACCTCCCGGAACCCCTGAACAGAAAGGCAACGCTTATGTGAACACAGCCTTAGCAGTGAGACCTGCAGGGGGCAGCAGTGAGATGTGAGGGCCTGCAGCCTGAGAGCTAACAGGAGAGCAGCAGAATTGTGTCCACAGTCCTGTTATTAGCATGCTGCTTCCCCTGGAGTCTGTGTTGTGGTTGTTTGGAGATACCCCATCCCTGGCTTCACGTCCGAGGATCCACTGACCTCTCTGGGTTCTGCCTGGAAGTCAGTAGTGTCCTCCGGTGACCTCCCCTGTTTCCCATATTAAACATTCGTCATGTTTCCTGTAATAAATCCTGGTCCTGTGGTCGCCTGTCCTGGTCCTGTGGTCACCTGTCCAGATCCGTCTTCATCACTATATATAGATATGAGTCTTCCTGCCTGGATTCAGCCGCCGGTTATCTGTAGGTTCAGGACCAGCGTTTCCCTAAGGATCCCCTGACTTTACCACACACGCCTCACATTTCTGCAGAGCGCTGACTATATATCACTCCTCTTTTTCTTGCAGGGTGTTTAGTCCTAGAAGTAGATGACAGTGTTAAACCTGGAGACGTCCGTATTAGTCAGACAAGAAGAAGCCGGGGCGATGGCTGTACGTCTGCAGCGGCCGTGAGTTACTATTATGTCTTATTGTAATACATGGTGGATCCAGGAGCTGAGGGCAGGACCCCGGGGCCCGGCCACTGTCATCGCTGTATTATCATCGCATCTCGTGTAAATAGGAAGATTTATTATTCCGAAGTCTAGGAAAGCTGAGTGACCACGTCAGCCGAGTCTGTAATGGGGCTGTATTGGTAGTCACCCAGCTTTCCCGGACTCCTGAATGATCAATCTGCCTAGCTATACAATGATACAGGTGTCATAACTAGACGGATAAGCCATGCAGGGCTCCTGGACGTGCAGGTGACAGCCCCTGTGTAAACTACAATGGCGGCTATTCTTCTTTTCACCCAGCTTTCCCGGGAACAGATATAACTAAGAAATGGCTGAATAGGATATTGGGGTTGTTTATACCTGACAGATGACGACTCCAGGGTTTGTATTTTCTGCGGTGTAGGAGCCTCCACGAGATCAGCCGCCACTTGATATTTATCTGCGGTGTAAACGAGCGGATTCATCGTATAGAAGATGACGCTTTAATTATCACCGGGCGCCGCTGATCACTGAAGTCACGCTGCGCACTCACCGATCGCTACCAGTTAATGACAATAAGGAGCACGAAGCATTGGCTGTGACAGACGCCATCATTACACCGCGCTTCTTTACGGGCTCGTTTATAAAGAAGACATTTGTGGGGGTGGGATTAGTGAGCGCCGCGCTGCCATTTAACTGTGCCGCTTATAAAGGGCAATCGCTAACGAGAAAGTCCATCATATGGTAACCTCGCGGAAAATGTCCAAATATTATAGTAAATTCTATCAGAAACATCGAGGAACAACACAACCACAGCGCCCCCCAGAGGGGAGTTACATGCTGCTTCCTTATCTCTTAAACATGGTGAGGTTGTCGAAGCCCTGCCCCCTGTTACTAATAGTTACAGACCAACACATCGCAGTATTACGGCTGAAATCCCATAATGCACTGCACTCTCGTTGCAGAGATGTGGTTTGTTTTGCATCAGACTATTAGGCTGGGTTCACACGAGCATGTTCGGTCCGTAATGGACGGAACGTATTTCGGCCGCAAGTCCCGGACCGAACACACTGCAGGGGCGACGCTAGGAGTCCCTGCCTCGCTGTAATCATGTTTTCAGTACGGGACAGTTGTCCTGCAGCGAGATACAGCATAATGCCCCATAGCTGCCGCATACAGTTTAATGCCCCCATACAGTATGCCCCCAAAGCTGCCCCTGGTGCCAGTACCCACACATAAACTCCCAGTGCCCTTGTAGATAGTGCCCCTATATATTACCACAGTGTCCATGTTGATAGCGCCATTGGGACTCGTTCTAGGAGCGGAATCCCCAGCCAGAGCATAGGCCGGGGATTCCGCTCCAGGAGTAGCCACTCATGTCACTGTCTATATATGGACAGTGACGTCAAGGGCTTCCCCGAGCACATCGCTTAAAGGAGCGCTGTGCCGGGGAGTCCTTGGCGAGCGGAGGAGCTCCCTCTGCTCCTTTGCTCTGAACATTACAACTAATTCTTGGGCAGGGAGCTGATGGTTCCCTGCTTCAGTATTGGGTTCAACTGTATTTGCGTCCTGAGGACGCAGATACAGTTGACAGCAGGACATATACGCCCAGGACAGAGGGACACCGCCTGGAATCCGGGACTGTCCTGCTGAATCCAGGACGGTTGGGAGGTCACAGACGGCAACTGCACAAAACTAGAGCACATGTGATGCAGATACAGGGGCTTTACATGCAAATGGGGCCCTTCTTCTGGGGGCCACTGGTCCCTGTGACTGATAGGATAACAATGTCGCAGTGATGTCATTACGTAGTCCAGGCGGCGCGATCTCCCTTTTTTCTATTCTGATTCCATGAACTCTGGTCACACTATGATGTGTCTGCTGTGAGGGATGGAGACAGGATGGGGCGCTGCCTGCGATACAAAACTCCTGTTTCCTCCCGACAAATGTAAAAAACCCCATGAAAGCCAAGTTCAGATTTGGCGGTAGTGGTGCGGCTCACGTTACCAGAGTTGCTGCTATGGGAGACCATGATTGAGGCGATTCCTTGTGGTTTTCCCACCAGCTGAGAGTTTGTTACAATGTATCAGTGCAGGTAAGGCCCTGTTCATATCTTTCAGTTGTTCTGCTCTGTCAGAGGAGCAAAACAATGTAAAATCCGGAAGCAACGGTCCCATTGCACAACAGATACCGCCGGCGGCCAACGGAACCTATTGACTTCAATGGGTTCCATCGACTTTCCTGCGCGGTGTCCGTCGTTTTACTGGAAACAATAGCGCAGATTGCACTACTATTGTTTACGGTTATTTCTGCCGGATCTGCGACGGAGGCCCCTAACGGAACCTCTAACGCAGATGTAAACAAGAGAGAGCTGATGCATTGTAACAAATCCATCAGCTGTGTGAGCAGGACTAGATCAGTACAGGTTTTCAGTGTATTAGGCTTTATTTGCATAGGACTGGATGAGGCGTTTGACATGCAGACTGTTCTCCTGTCTTTATTGTGGCGGCACACGTGCTGTGACCCTGGACTCTCGCCCGATGTCGCTGCAGGGTAATGGGCGCTCTCTGTCTTTTACCGATTCCCTTTTCACCATTATAGTAAACAGGTTAAAAACACCACAGATGCCAGGGAAAGGCGTCTACTCAGTGCTGCGCGACTTCAGCCCAAAAGTTCAGGGGTCCCTGCTATACCCATAGTGGACACTAGATGGCAGCAGTGTGATCTGTATAATCTGAGGCAGCGGCATAATAACCGCACCAGCACCCGCGAGGAGGTATTAGGAGACACCCATACAGTGACCCTGAGGTCTGACAACCGGAGGAGTAAACTGTGGGGGCAAAGATGGAGAGAATTGTCATATGGGAATGTATAAAATGTGTCAATCACTGAATCATCCAGAATTACAGCCTAATTCTCCGGAGAATAACGAAAGGGACAGTCCAGTCCTGCAAACAGCTTTACAGAATGAAATGTTCTGCGATTGTACAATAGACTGCAGATCCTAACCATTTTCAAGATCTCTGCTTGCTGATGGTTTGTTACAATATGCGTTTTTTGCTGCGGCTGTGTTTAGCTGACACTGATACATTGCCATGAAGCCATCAGCTGTGTGAGCAGGTCAGGACAGGTTTTCGCACTGGGCCTGTTCACATCTGCGTTGTCATTTCCGTCACTCTGCTATGTCACAGGAGCAGAACAACAGAAATACCGCAAGCGCCGGTTCCAGTGTGCGACGGACGCCACCTGCGGCTGACGGGGCTCATTCACTTGAATAGGTTCTGCCGGGTTATCAGCAGCATGCTGCACTATTGTTTTCGGTATTTTCGGTCAGATCTGTGATGGGGCCCCTGACGGAGACGCCAACGCAGATGTGAACAGGCCCGAAAGTCTCCGCAGTTTTATATTACACATTGATTCTGCTTTCCTTACATGAGGCAGGAGGAGATTTAACATCTGGGACGTCTTTGTGTCTTGGTTCTAGTGACCCTATAATGTGGCCCCCTCGCCTTATGTGGCCCCTCACCTTATGTGGCCCCTCGCCTTATGTGGCCCCCTCGCCTTATGTGGCCCCTCGCCTTATGTGGCCCCTCGCCTTATGTGGCCCCCTCGCCTTATGTGCCCCCCTCGCCTTATGTGACCCCTCGCCTTATGTGGCCCCTCGCCTTATGTGGCCCCTCGCCTTATGTGGCCCCCTCGCCTTATGTGGCCCCTCGCCTTATGTGACCCCTCGCCTTATGTGGCCCCTCGCCTTATGTGGCCCCCTCGCCTTATGTGGCCCCTCGCCTTATGTGGCCCCCTCGCCTTATGTGCCCCCCTCGCCTTATGTGACCCCTCGCCTTATGTGGCCCCTCACCTTATGTGGCCCCTCGCCTTATGTGGCCCCTCACCTTATGTGGCCCCCTCGCCTTATGTGACCCCTCGCCTTATGTGGCCCCTCGCCTTATGTGGCCCCTCGCCTTATGTGGCCCCCTCGCCTTATGTGGCCCCTCGCCTTATGTGACCCCTCGCCTTATGTGGCCCCTCGCCTTATGTGGCCCCCTCGCCTTATGTGGCCCCTCGCCTTATGTGGCCCCCTCGCCTTATGTGCCCCCCTCGCCTTATGTGACCCCTCGCCTTATGTGGCCCCTCGCCTTATGTGGCCCCTCGCCTTATGTGGCCCCCTCGCCTCATGTCGCGGTGAGGTAATGAGCGCGCTCCGTCTCATTGTCATTTCTCTACAGACCGATAGAAACTACACAGAGGGATGAATTGTATTTCACAGAATTTAATCCTTTAATCCAGAACAGAGAGAAGATCCGGATGTTTCTGATGTGATTTGTGATGTCCTCATCAGCCGGCCCCTCACCTTCCCCTCCGCGTCCTCTCATTACATGGGCGGTGACATCACAATTTCCGCCGTGGTCGGAGGTGCTTCATATATGAGCTGCGGGAGAGGTATGAGGGGGATGGGCCGGGTCTTGGTTTCTGTTTAGATGAAGAATAATAATCTTTGCGTTTTACTCCACCACGTGGGGGACGTTCATAGCTCCATTAGTGACCCTGGTGCAGATTCTATACCTGGTCCACCACATACTGACCGATGACATCACCTGTCACCATAGTCCAGGGCCGGATGGGTAACGGTCATACATGGAAGCATAGGAGTGCGACCGACAGTAAAGGCCACAGCGGACGGTCCCCATTGTCGGGCCACACATCACCTACCCAGTGCTGCCAACTTACATCTATGCCCCACTACTGCCCATCAAGAAGCATAGGCCGAATAGTAGCGCCAGCGCGGTAATAACATCGTCTACTGTCCTGGCCGCAGAGAACTGTCCATACAACAATTTGTAACACAAAGCGATGTGGCGGTGCCAATAATAGTGCGCCAACCATAACACTAGTACCAGGCAGTGCCCACGTACATAGAACACACGGACGCGCCATGGACCCGCGCTGCTCTTAGGTGACAGCAGCCGCTCACATTACTTCTACTCACTGTGATTGGTCTGTTCCACCAGGACAGATGTGCGGTATTCTAGGACATTGCTGAGGGACTGTCTCCCTGATTCCTGACTATACGATGACATCACACTCTAGGAGCTACCTGCAGCATGGTAATGATGTAGTGTGATAGCTCCACCCAGTGTGATGACATCATTGTGCAGTTATCATGATATGACATCACACACCCCATAGCACCCCTGTTCTCGTATGTCACACGGTGGTCTGTAACCCCTGCACCCCTTATTGCTGCACCACTGCAGTGACTCCTGCTGACTGCCCCCGGGGCTTCCCCATGCATTGAGCCCCCAGGAGGGACAGTAGTCGAGTCGTCTGCCCAGAGCCGTGTCCTCCAGCCGGTCAGTGATACAGGAGCCGGTATTTCCATCCAGGGCGGGAAGTTCTCTCCAGCTGTCTATATATTCAATGCAGCCTCCTCCTCCTGCGCATACCTGCCTGACATCTACACCCAGCACCCTGCAGGAGGCAGCTCTGCGGTGAGTCCAATGAAAGTCAGAGACTTTCCACTGCAGCAAAAACGCACTATTTCCTTCGGTTTTTACGGCAGAAAATGGTGCAGATTTTGCTGCGTTTTTCTCAGTGTTGGGGGATGGAGACGTCTCCTGTGAAAAACGCAGCAATTCAGTCACTTTCTGGAGCGGGGATTGACATTTTGCGGTACAAAAACTACGCACCGCGGGTCACTTTCTGTTCAGAATTTTTACGTGGCGTGTGGATGAGCCCCTGCAGCTCTGCTTGTTTGCCACTCTGCAAAATCTCTAAGAAATTTTTTAACTACCTGTTCACCTCTCGTAGCTGCAGACAAGGAGCCCGTGCTGACCCCTGTCCACTGCCGAAAGGCGTCTACAATTGGCGCGTGATCATCAGAACTTGAGCATGCAGCAATGGAAAAAGATGGCCTGGTCTGATACATCAAAATACATTACTCATCCGGTACTATCCTGAGTTACATCCTGGATTATACCCCAGAGCTGCGCTCCTAATTCTGTCTCCCTGCTTGTTCAGTTCCTGGAGCTTGCATTCTGGTAAGCATAGTCTTTACACTCATCTGATGTAGGAACAACTCTCTGCCCCCTGTATTGAAAGAAATGCAGCAAAGCTGTAAGGAGGTGACTGTCCGCAGGCTTGCTGACTGTTTCTAATAACTGCAGCTCAGGATCAGTAGGGTTAGTAAGGTCAGGTATTTACCCAGCGACTTCTCAGTTTATGATGGTTAATTCTATATCTGACTGGTCAGACCCTTTTATGAACAGCCCCCGTTACCTGGGATTCCACCGCATCTCATGGCTGCCGGGGGGAGTTTGGATCTGCTACATCTGCAGATCCGTCAGTGGCCGTTACTAAATACACCAACCAAAGAGCAGCGGCAGACATTTATTCATCAGTGGCAGACATTTATTCATCAGTGATTAGTGACATTGATTATGAAATGGAAAAAAGAGATAATTACGACAAGTTCAACCTGTTCCTGCCAGAGCGCCGTCTTCTCAACATGCGATACTTGTCTCACAATAAACTAGCTGGGGGTGTGGTCTATCAGAATGGGTGACATCATTGGAGTGGGTGACATCATTGGAGTGGGTGACATCATTGGAGTGGGTGACATCATTGGAGTGGGTCACGGTGACATCATTGTTTGGTGGGGTACTAAAATTGTCCATAGACATGAGATAAAAGTATGATTCTGACTGTTTCTCCCAGTGGTCAGACATTAATTGGTGTATAGAATCGATAGATGGTAACATTGTGGGGGACTTTGCGTTGCCTTTCATTATATCTGTGCGTGTGCCGGAGTATGATTTATTTATGCACTGTGCCTTTAAGATGTGCTGTTTGTGCCGGTTTCTTTCCCCTAGGTGGCGCTCTACAGGTGGAGTGGCCAGTCCAGCCAGTTGTATTTATTTGTGTTGCGCTGATGTTGTTTATCACTATAACGTTACGGGTTATTGGCAGGTGGAGCGGACTGGCGGTCAGCTCGCTGCCTGGACTAAACTGCTTGGTGCCGAGATGTACAGCCCAGACACTGTCTGCGGAATATCTGCTGCGCCATCTCAGCACTAGGACCTTGCAGCGTGGCTACACTGCGTCCTGGCGCTGGGGGGGGGGAGCTTAGTTTATAAAACGGCGGCGTTCCCACCAGGCTGTGATTAGTGTTTGGGTAGAGGAGGAGGAACCTGGCAGTTGTGAGAGCTGCGGCGTGTACGACAGGCACAGACATTACCTGATGGGCAGGAGCCTCCCCACGTGTAGCAGAGTGCAGAAAGTATAATGCAGCCAGTTGCGGAATAGTAGCCCTGAATTGTAGGACCAACCCCTGTATCAGGGCGGAGCACCCCTGTATCAGGGTGGAGCGCCCCAGGTTCTGTCCGCGACAAGAGTGAAGGTGTCCAGCGAGCCATCGTCCGCCGGCCTGGGCCGGGTCTAAGAACTTCCATATTGAGGTGTTGTGTTTCCTGCAGGGGTCGGCTGCGACGTGAACACCGGAATGGTAAGATTTAGTTGCCCCAAAAATGTTATAGCATCTTTACCGCGACACCGCTGCGGAGCCGAACACCACGCCGGCCCAGCTCACATACCCCCGCACCCCTGAAGACGGGATTACATGTCCTACCAGGGTACATACCCGCTGCAGGAGAAGCCAGAAAACCTATGGCGGGAGGATGTGTGTGGCATTATGGGTGTTACCAGGTCATTATGGGGTTATATACTGGCACTGTATTGGCGGCGGTAGCGTTATTCTGGTCATATCACGATATTCAGCGACTCTGGGCCCTGCAGGACTCGGACACTTCACTCTATATCAGTCCAGTGTGAAGAATATGAACGTTCCAGTCCTGCTAAATATTTACCTGCCGCTGCCCCTCATGTAGATCCTGTTTACCCTGCTGCAAGGACCTGGCGCCTCACGCCTCGCGCCTCGCGCCTCACTAGCTGTATTCTTCCCTTCCATTCCTGGTGTATACAGGGTCACGGGAGCGTGAATCTCGTCAGGCACAGTATATACTGTATGTCCTAGTCTCTATTGGATAGTAACACTATCAGGGCCGCTAATGACGGACATCCGGCTGCTATGCTCAGGAGCGCACGTACACCCTAAGGAACTAACTAGCCCCTCACCTGGCTGCCCCTTGTCTACCCCTCTCCCCCACCCACTTTACCTGCCCAATTAATCGTTCGGCAGGCTTTTCCCGCCTAAACGTCCCCATTCCCTTCAGGTGGGCTTCTTACCCATCCCACCTTAGACCTGTCGGCGCCGCAAACTCCACTGCCATTTTAAACTCCCTACCTATTGGCTAAGGGACAGGCATGGCGTCCCCTATTCCTCCTTGCTTGGATCTCTACCGAGCTCGTTGCTCTATGTATAAGGCCAAATTCAGACAAACGTGGGGAAACTCGTACGTGAAAAACGGCCATTTTTCACGTCCGAGTTGCCCCCTTGCGGGAAACTTGAATCCTTGAGTCTAGCGGGGAATCCGTGAAAATAAAACACAATAGGAGATGTTCTATTCTTCACACGGTCCGCTGAAACAATGGCTGTGTGAACATGCGCTACATGCGTCCGTGTGACGGCGGCTGTTTTAATATGAGGTTTCTATGGAGTAACATCAGGTTACTAGGGAGTACTTTGCATAGCAACTGTTACCCCATGATCGACATTTATAACATTTCAGCGCATGAGATATGAACGGCATTGAGAGTAGAATACGGGACAGGAATCGCTGCCGCCACCGCTCTGGGTTCGTTACTTTGGCGGTGGGTGTAGACAGGAGTCGCTGCCGCCACCGCTCTGGGTTCGTTACTTTGGCGGTAAGTGTAGACAGGAGTCGCTGCCGCCACCGCTCTGGGTTCGTTACTTTGGCGGTGGGTGTAGACAGAAGTCGCTGCCGCCACCGCT
Source organism: Rhinoderma darwinii (assembly GCF_050947455.1). Classification (NCBI taxonomy): domain Eukaryota; kingdom Metazoa; phylum Chordata; class Amphibia; order Anura; family Rhinodermatidae; genus Rhinoderma; species Rhinoderma darwinii. The sequence continues at coordinate 79,918,564 of NC_134695.1, forward strand.
CTGGGTTCGTTATTTTGGCGGTGGGTGTAGACAGGAGTAGCTGCCGCCACCGCTCTGGATTCGTTACTTTGGCGGTAGGTGTAGACAGAAGTCGCTGCCGCCACCGCTCTGGGTTCGTTACTTTGGCGGTGGGTGTAGACAGGAGTCGCTGCCGCCACCGCTCTGGGTTCGTTACTTTGGCGGTGGGTGTAGACAGGAGTCGCTGCCGCCACCGCTCTGGATTCGTTACTTTGGCGGTGGGTGTAGACAGGAGTCGCTGCCGCCACCGCTCTGGATTCGTTACTTTGGCGGTGGGTGTAGACAGAAGTCGCTGCCGCCACCGCTCTGGGTTCGTTACTTTGGCGGTGGGTGTAGACAGGAGTCGCTGCCGCCACCGCTCTGGGTTCGTTACTTTGGCGGTGGGTGTAGACAGAAGTCGCTGCCGCCACCGCTCTGGGTTCGTTACTTTGGCGGTGGGTGTAGACAGGAGTCGCTGCCGCCACCGCTCTGGGTTCGTTACTTTGGCGGTGGGTGTAGACAGAAGTCGCTGCCGCCACCGCTCTGGGTTCGTTACTTTGGCGGTGGGTGTAGACAGGAGTAGCTGCCGCCACCGCTCTGGATTCGTTACTTTGGCGGTAGGTGTAGACAGGAGTCGCTGCCGCCACCGCTCTGGGTTCGTTACTTTGGCGGTGGGTGTAGACAGGAGTCGCTGCCGCCACCGCTCTGGATTCGTTACTTTGGCGGTGGGTGTAGACAGAAGTCGCTGCCGCCACCGCTCTGGGTTCGTTACTTTGGCGGTGGGTGTAGACAGGAGTCGCTGCCGCCACCGCTCTGGGTTCGTTACTTTGGCGGTAGGTGTAGACAGGAGTCGCTGCCGCCACCGCTCTGGGTTCGTTACTTTGGCGGTGGGTGTAGACAGAAGTCGCTGCCGCCACCGCTCTGGGTTCGTTACTTTGGCGGTGGGTGTAGACAGGAGTCGCTGCCGCCACCGCTCTGGGTTCGTTACTTTGGCGGTGGGTGTAGACAGGAGTTCGCTGAGCGCAGGTGATATTCGCGGCCTGGTGATTCAGACCTGGATGGCGGCCTCATCACATACAATCTCGTCTTGCTCACATTTGACTGATTTGAGGCTTCGTGTGATGGGACTCGCCGTCTAGAGGTGACTGGAAAGACCCGATTACAGGATTTTGCGTCCGTGCTTTTGATGGATTATTTTTCGAGTCTTAGGAGACACAATGAGCGCAGGAATCGCAGCCCCAAAACAACGTCTCTCCGCGCCAACAGCAATTCTCCTTTATAGGTTAAAGTTTAATAGTTCAACAGAGGGGAAAATGGGCATCACCCTGGCACAGGACCCATCATCCGGATGTCCAGTTATTCAGGACTGTGACCAGTCTCTCTCATCTTACTCAGATCTTTAGCTCAAGGTAGAGCGGCCATTGATGAAAGGCAGAAAAGGGGCAAGAGGCACGCCTGGGGTAAATCATTATTTCTTACTGACAATCAGATCTTCATTAAATAAATTTGATTGGAGGGCCCATTAAAGGCCCAGTGAATTTTTGCCCCTATGTACATACATGAAATTACTCCACCAGCAGAATAGTGAGTGCAGCTCTGGAGTATAATACAGGATGTAACTCAGGATCAGTGCAGGATAAGTAATGTAATGTATGTACACAGTGACTCCACCAGCAGAATAGTGAGTGCAGCTCTGGAGAATAATACAGGATGTAACTCAGGATCAGTACAGGAGAAGTAATGTAATGTATGTACACAGTGACTCCACCAGCAGAATAGTGAGTGCAGCTCTGGAGAATAATACAGGATGTAACTCAGGATCAGTACAGGAGAAGTAATGTAAGGTATATACACAGTGACTCCACCAGCAGAATAGTGAGTGCAGCTCTGGAGTATAATGCAGGATGTAACTCAGGATCAGTATAGGATAAGTAATGTAATGTATGTACACAGTGACTCCACCAGCAGAATAGTGAGCGCAGCTCTGGAGTATAATACAGGATGTAACTCAGGATCAGTACAGGATAAGTAATGTAATGTATGTACACAGCGACTCTACCAGCAGAATAGTGAGTGCAGCTCTGGAGTATAATACAGGATGTAACTCAGGATCAGTACAGGATAAGTAATGTATGTACACAGTGACTCCACCAGCAGAATAGTCAGTGCAGCTCTGGAGTGGGTGGAGTAGGAGGTGTGGAGAGAGCTGCTGAGACTACCGTGCAGGCCTTGGATCCAGGGACTTTCCTTATTCTATCTGCCCAGGCCTCATACCATCTGCCTGGGCTTGGAAAGTACCCTGAGGGGGGTTCCATCCTAGGATGGAGCCTCAGACCTCTACCTCCCGGAGCATGCCAGCGGGGGGTAGAGGGTCATCCCAGCTGGCTGGGAATATGCAAACAGTCGCGGGGGTGAGGAGATCATCTCGGGGCAAGGCTGTCCTGGCTCCCCCTGACGCTGGAACCCTGGATAAGGGTATGGAGACGCGGTCCGGCAGGGTGATCGAGGTGTTGTCATCTGGAGAAGGACCAGCGCCGTCCGGACATTTGGATGACGGTCGTGTGGAGGAATGGGGACAGCTGAGGACCGGAGAGACGGTGGAGAACTTCAGCTCCCGTCTGGCTATGCGGTTGGAGGAGTATCGGGACCTCAGGAAGTCGCTGCAACGGCTCCGTGCGGACTTGGCGGTCGCCAGAGGAAGAGCTGCAAAAGCCTCAGGAGGTAAGAGGTCCCGATACCTTTTAAATGTGAAATCCTTGTTGGAGGAAATAAAAGAAGTGGAAGAGAGACGTGAGGAGATTTTGGCAGGTGGAGGGGTGTTTGGTGAAAAATTAAAAAATGAAGAGAGGTTTGCCGAGATGGCAGAACCTATAAAAATAGAAAGCATGGAGGAAGACAGCAGAGCCCCAGACACAACAAAGGAAATTGTGGGGGAGAAAATGGAGCATGAGAATGCAAAGTCCAGAGAAGGCTCAGATTCTGAGGCACCCAGGAGCAGTGAGGAGGAGGAGGGTGGACTCACAGCTGGGAGAAATCAGGAGTGCTTTGAAACTGACAGTGAGCGGCCTCCAGGATTACTTACACAGATCCGTAACGTGGAGTCGCCGGTATCCTTCCAGGGATTTTGTTTTGGTGCGGAGTTACCCGCAGAGGAGGAAAAGCAAAAGAAAAAAAAATTTAAGAAGAAAAAAAAGACAAAGGAAAAAAAATCTGCTGAAGGTTCATTTAAAATGGTGTACACAGCAAGATCCTTCCTGTGCTCTGAGCCTGATGAAAGTCAGGATCAGGGCGCAGGTCCCGCAAGACCCCCAGCTCAAGCCTCTGCAGTGGGGCTGGAGCGGGAATGCGGGGAGAGTGTTACGGGTCCGGCATTAGAACACGTGGTGGTCAAAATGGCGCCGGACGCCAACCCCTGCAAAGGGGGCGGTACTGGTGGCCTGGTGACGCCAGGGGGTGTGTCCCCGTGTCCGGTTAATGGCGAGCCCGGGAAACTGGTCTCTGATGCGAGTCAGGGGTCGGGAGAACGGGTAAACCAGAAACCGGATGTGGTGTCTGAAAGCCGGAAGTCTGTCGGTGTCGCAGTAAAGCCGTCAGACGTTCCGGACAAGGGCGGTCACAGAGGGGGCTCCGGCTCTGTTGGCCACTCCTCTGTGGGAGGGGGGAGTGGTCTGGCGCCGGAGGCGGCTCCAGTGACATCAGTGGCTCCTTCGTCCGCATCACTGAAAAGTGGTGTAGGCGAGAAGGGGGCTGCTGGCGTCGGGGGCGGCGGTGGCCCCTTTCCCAAAAATGTTCCGCACATAGAAAAGATGGAGGTTAATGAGGCGGAGGGCACAGCGGGGACACCGCTTATAACATCTGGTGGCGTCCCTGCAAAGGTGCCTGATGATGCGGAGACTGAAGCAGTGTCTACCCACACAAAATGTACAGGAAAAATACATAACATAGGACCAGGCCTGGCCAGAAGGATGACTGCAGGGGGACCTGGTGGGTTAAATAAAAAAGTTGCGGCTGTGGATGTGGGAACTGCTGGGGGTATGCAGGTGTCTGTAAATAAAGTTGCTGGAGTGTCTGCTGGTAATGGGGTGTTGAGTGCTGTGTCTGTAGGTGGTGAGGTGGTGGGTGGTGGGGATGGGGTATCAACCAGGGGCAATGGGCCTGGCGCTCCTCTTGCTGTGACATCCGGCAGGTCTTATGCTGGTGTGGCAGCAGGGGGACAGCGGGCCCACCCATCTTCATCCTCAAGGTCCGGGGACGGTAACTTGCAACAACGTCTCTTGGACGCTTTAAGAGAGGGAAAGCAAACCCTAACCATAGGGGGAGTGCAGAAGGACCTGTCTTTCTGGATAGACAGATATGGTCTAAATGCCTTCCGAGAGCAACGAGGAGATCAGTGGTCGCTCCCAACAGCCGGGCAGGCTGTAGCCAGGAGGAATGTGGTCCGTCTCCGGTGGCGTGGCAATGATGCGTGCCCTCCCAGAAAGAGGGTGGTGGAGCTGCTGCTGGGGATGGGCTTCAAGGCGAGTGACATCTTTGCCTTGATACATCCTCATGGCTCGGTCGAGTTTGACATCAGCTTTGTTCTCCTAGGGGGCCTTGAGGTCTTCTGGGGGAACTACGAGCTGATGAAGGACGAGCCTGGCTGGCGAGACTTTGCTGCACAAGCAATTTCTCGCCAAAGTGGTCCCAAGAGAGTGACCGTTCTTACCCGTAATGAGTCACTCTCTTGTATTGATATCATGACCTGGTTGGGAAGGTACGGAGAGGTAGTAGAGATGCCACGGAAGAACATGGATGAGTTTGGCATCTGGTCAGGGGCCTGGACGTTCATGGTTAAATTAAAGCGTCTGGGACAGACGGTGTCCCACATACCATCGTCTGCTTTCCTGGGAAGAGATCGGATCCTTGTCTTCTACCAGGGGCAGCCGAAGTTGTGTCACCGGTGTGGCGACCCCTCACATTTGAGTGCAGGCTGCAAGGTGCAGAAGTGTGCTCATTGTGGGGGGATTGGTCATCTAGCCGCATCGTGTGACCGTATTCGGTGCAACCTGTGTGGTGACTTAGGTCACCCGTTCAGTCGGTGTCCTCGCTCTGTTGTCAATGCTTGTTCCAAACCTGCGGAGGATGAAAGGAGGGAGGCCTCCGTGGGTGAGGGTGCGGGCAGGGACGATGGGGCACAGGGGCAAGGGAAGAATGCAAAGAAGGGTCCCCCTTCTCGCCAGAGAAGGGCGGAGAAGCGAAGGAAGGAGAGGATTTGGAGGGCGCTCCAGGAAACTGGGACAACCTCTGATTCGGATCTGGATGCCCCCCCTGAATCTGATGCCCCTGGGGAGGCCGAATTGAATGGGGAGATGAGGAGGATCCAAAGGGAGCAGAGGGCTGAGGACTCTCAGTCCTCCCACTATGAAAGTGTGGGAGAGGAAGAGAGGACTCAGCCTACAGCAAAAGGGACACCGGGCAAAACCCAAGGGCCAAATACATCTGGCCCCGCCCTGGCCCAGGAAGGTAAATCCTGTACCCCCCTGGTGCGCTCTACTGATCGATACCATGCTCTCGTGGACATTCCAGCCTCTCATACTAAGAGGGAGGGCATGGTAGGGCACCCTAGAGTCGTTGAGCCTCCCCTGCTGCAGGGGCCGTTGCCCCCAGAGGGGGAGGTTGACCCGGTACTTGGGGATGAAGATGGGAATAGGGTGGTGAATATGGACTCCTCAGTTTGCAAGAAGCGAGGCAAAGAAGGGGGGTCCTCATCAGATAGAGGGGGGGGGTGGGAAGAAGAAAGCCGTCTAACTCAAACATCCATGATGGCGGCACCCACTCCGTTGACGCTGGCATCAATTAACGTTGCCAGCATTAAGTCAGATAGGGCGAGATTTGCAGCCTTTGATTTTCTTGGCCGAGTTGAAGCCGACATTTTGTTTTTGCAGGAGACCAGGCTGTCACTTTTGGCAGACGTCGTTAAATCTAGGAGGGAGTGGCGACGCGGGCCCTCCTACTGGTCTCTTGCGGCTGAGCCCTATAGCGGAGTGGCGGTCCTTTTCACCGCACCGGTAACATGCCGACGGATGATTGAGTTAGAAATGGGGAGGTGCTTGATCTTAGATGTCCTCATGAGGGGACAGGAATTAAGACTAATCAATATATACGGACCCCAGAGCAAATGGGACCGTAAAAGTCTCTTCATGAGGATTAAGCCTTTCCTTTTTTCAGGTCGACAAGTTATCTTTGGAGGGGACTTCAATACTGTCATGAGACCCCGAGATAGAGGAGGTTCCGGAGATAAAAAATTGACCTACGATAGTGTAGCATTAAAAAATATAGTTAGCGATGCTCGCCTGGTGGATATCCACATCAGGCATACCCCAGGCCACTCGGGTTTCACCTATCGTAGAGGTAGTTGTAGGTCTAGGATAGACAGGTTTTTTTTGAAGGAGGAAGCCATCTCTTCACCAGTGTCCGTTGTTGAGGTGGAGTTCTCCGATCACTGTATGATTATTTTCTCTTTGAACATTGCAGAGTCCCTCCAGATGGGAAGAGGTATATGGAGGCTGAATTCTACTCTCTTGGAAGAAGCGGAGATAAGACAGGCCTTTGAGGATTTTCTTCAGAGCCAGGTACCTTTGTTGGATCTCAGTGGTACTAAGTCTGAGTGGTGGGAGTTGTTTAAAGTCCGGGTGGCAGGATTTTTCCGCAGGCTCTCGAGCCTCAGGTCCATGAGTAGGTACCGCCTATATCAGGAACTGAGGAGGAAACTCGAACATCTGGTCTCAACCGGGGGTAGTGGGGAGGAGATCTCCGTGGTGAAAGCTTTGCTCAGGAGGTGTCAGTATGATAGGCACACATCTTTAGTTCTTGAGAGGGATTTCGGGAGGTACCGCTCGCCCGACCCCTACAGGAACTGTAAGATGTCAGTGAGTCGTAAGGTTGTGACAGGACTGATTGATAGTACAGGATCTCTGAAGAGATCCAAATCAGGGATCTTGGAGGTCGTCAGATCCTTCTACTCGCACCTCTTGGGGAAGCAAGATCCAAACCGAGACGAGATGTCGGCTTTCCTGGCTGAAACCATCCCTGAGCCAGGGGTAGACCCCTCTCTCGGTGTTTTGATAGATTCGATCAAGGAAGAGGAAGTGGGATTGGCGATTGATGGGCTTGCCCTCAAAAAATCGCCAGGGCCGGATGGCTTAACATCCGAGTTTTATAAGACTTTTAAAGGAACCCTAGTTCCCCTCTTGACTGAGGTGTTTAATGAGTGCCTTTCCTCGGGTACTTTGCCAATGTCAATGAGGAGGTCGGCCTTGATCGTTTTATCGAAGGGTAAAGACTCGACCCGTATTGAGAATTGGCGTCCCATAGCGCTGCTCAATACGGACAGAAAGGTTCTCGCAAAGGTGCTGTTTAATCGGCTGGTGAAGTTTGCATCCCGGCTCCTTTCGCCGGTCCAGCATTGCTCTGTTCCAGGCCGCAGCACATTTAGTGCTGTCCTCAGTGTCAGAGAGGCAGTGGAGCAGGGAAATTCTGGTCGGTGGGAGGGGTACATCCTGTCCTTGGACCAGGCCAAGGCTTTTGACCGGGTGGACCACGAGTACCTCTGGTCGGTCCTTCTGAGGTATGGCCTACCGGGGGGGTTTGTCAATTGGCTACAGACCTTATACACTGGGGCTGAGACTTTTGCGCTGGTGAACGGTTGGGTTGGAACCCCCTTTGAGGTTGGGTCTGGTGTCCGCCAGGGTTGTCCCTTGAGCCCTTTGCTATATGCGTTCGCAATTGATCCTTTTCTTAAAAGGATCGATCGTGGGCCATTGGCGGGAGTCGGGGCCGGCCTGGAGGGGCCGGAGGCCACTCAGAGGGTGGTTGCGTACGCAGACGACGTCTCCATTTTTGTCTCCTCGAGAGGGGAGGCAGAGTGGGTGATGTCGGAAGTGGAGCGTTACTCATTGGCATCTGGGTCCAAGATCAACCGGGATAAGTGCAAAAGTCTCTGGCTGGGAGGAGGAGATCCTGGTTTTGATCTCCCGGACACCCTTCCAGAGCCTCAGGGGTCTGCTAAGATCTTAGGAGTCGAATTTGGCCCGGGTGATTACTCCAAGAAGAACTGGGAGGATAGGCTGAATCTAGTTGCCCAGAAGGTCGACCAATGGAAGGGTTGGTCCTTAACCCTGAGGGAAAGGGTTCACTTGGCCAAGGCCTACCTGGTGCCCATGTTGCTTTACCTGGGCAGTGTGTGCATCTTGCCAGAACCTCTCTGGACTCGGGTCTATAGCCTGTTCTTCCAGCTGTTATGGGGGAACAGGCTCAACCTAATCAAGAGGGAGGTTACTTACCTACCAAGGACACTAGGCGGGTTAGGTATGGTTAACCCGGTGGTGTTCCTAGTGAACACCTTTGTTAAGATCAACCTGGCAAACCTCTGGCAAGAGAGGGCTCCTTGGTGGATATCCTCCTGCAGGGGGTGGTTTCGGCCTTTCTTCCAGGAATGGGAGAGAGGAGGGCAAGTGAAAGACCTGCGTACACCTCACGGACATCTCCCGGCTTATGCCACCCTGGCGCTGAAGATTGTTCGCCGGTGGGGTCTGGAGGTGTGGGAGATCAGGACCATGTCGAGAAAATTTCTTGACAAGAGGGTCCTGATGACCCACTTCCAGAAGCCCCTGGCGCTCAAAGACTGCCCAAGTAGTGACCTCGGGGTGGGATTAAAACTTTTAAATTCAGCGAGGATTCCCCAGAAGTTTTGGGATCTGGCTTGGCGTTGCTTCCATGGGAGACTGTATGTGAGGGACAATCTAAAGTGCAGAAGCTCTGATGATCGGGATTGCCCCCGGGAGGAGTGTGGCGGAGTGCTGGAAAGCATGGAGCATTTCCTGCTTCATTGCCCTTTCAATACAGAGGTATACAAAAGGGTGGGAGCCTCCATTGGTTGGCCAGGCCTAACCAGCCTCTCCTATGCTGGGTGGGCCTATGGAGTGTTCGGAGACCTCGGTGGTAGGGACCATTGCACCTTGTTTCTAGTCAGTATAGTGGTCAGGCACTTTATGTGGAATGCACGATGTCTAGTTTCTACCCAGAAGAAAATCCTCCTAGTGGATGAGGTTGTTAGCAATATCATGGGTGACCTGGTGAAGGTGCATTCTTTGGAGGTTGGCAGATTGGGAGCATCCAAAGCCTCTCGTCTTTGGAGGGGCTTTTCCTTTTGGGTGCCTTAATGTGTCTGCCTTCATGAGGGAGGGGGGGGTCGTCACCGGTGCTCAACTGGAGGTGGGGGTCTGCGTTCCGCTGAGGCACCAAAAAATATATAGCGATAGGACTCGGAATAAGGGAAAGGTGAGGGTCAGCATAGGGTCAGCTTTCAATAGGGTCAAGAAAGGGTTAGTAATAGGGTAAGGAGATAGGGCAAGCGATAGGGAGGGTGCAGCGGTGGACGTGGTACCTTGGCCTCTGGGGGGGAGCTGGGGGGGGCTTTCCCTTCTCTCTATCTGGTGATGGGCTAGGTAAGCACTGGAAGATTTTTGTTTTGTTTAGGATTGAAATGGCAGGAAAAAGGTTTACAAGCGACCGAACTTGGTGCTTTCGGGTACGGTGTATTTTGTATATGGTTTGGTATTTGGACAGGTTGGTGACGTGTATTGTATTATAATGTAGAAATGTTGTTAGAATAGGGATAGACTTAAGGGGGTTAATAGATAGGTTGGGAGGGGGTCGGGGGGGGGGGGGTTTGCCTGACCCAGCCCCGGACTATGCGGACATGGGAGGACATGGGGCGGGGGGCTGGGCTGGGGTGTTGGGTGTGGTGGTGGGGGCCAGCTTCTGGACTATGCGGACGTGAGAGGACATGAGGCGAGATGCTGGCTGGGGTGGTGGAGTTTAGGTAAGAAGGGTAAGGTTAAGGAAAGTCAGGATGTGTATAGTGTGATTAAAAAATATATATATATATAAAAAAAAAAAAAAAAAATTGGGATTAGTATTATTATATTTTGGATTGTTTTTGTTATTATTATTTTATTTGTTATTATTATTATTATTTTATTTGTTATTATGTTGTTTGATTATTATCATCATTATTATGTTGTTTCTTTAGGCCCTTGGTTGACGCGGGTCGGGGGATTTTCTGTTGGTACTTTTGATTACGTTTATATGATGTTTGTATATATTCTAGTTATTGTTTAGCTTCGGATGTAAGTGTAAGTATATAAGAGTGGGGTGTATGTGGCCGGGTCTGGTATGGTTTTCTCTTCTCATATACAGAAATGTATATAAGAAAATTTGTTTATAAGAATTTGGTTGGGACTTTTTGGTTATATGGAATTAGTTATGTATTTGTTTTTCAGTTTATGTTTTGTAAATTTATATAAAATAAAGAGATACAGGATATAACTCAGGATCAGTACAGGATAAGTAATGTAATGTATGTACACAGTGACTCCACCAGCAGAATAGTGAGTGCAGCTCTGGAGTATAATACTGGATATAACTCAGGATCAGTACAGGATAAGTAATGTAATGTATGTACAGTGACTCCACCAGCAGAATAGTGAGCACAGCTCTGGAGTATAATACAGGATATAAATCAGGATCAGTACAGGATAAGTAATGTAATGTATGAACACAGTGACTCCACCAGCAGAATAGTGAGTACAGCTCTGGAGTATAATACAGGATATAACTCAGGATCAGTACAGGATAAGTAATGTAATGTACACAGTGACTACACCAGCAGAATAGTGAGTGAAGCTCTGGAGTATAATACAGGATATAACTCAGGATCAGTACAGGATAAGTAATGTAATGTATGTACACAGTGATTCCACCGGCAGAATAGTGAATGCAGCTCTGCAGTGTAATACAGGATATAACTCAGTATCAGTACAGGATAAGTAATGTAATGTATGTACACAGTGACTCCACCAGCAGAATAGTGAGTGCAGCTCTGGAGTATAATACAGGATGTAACTCAGGATCAGTACAGGATAAGTAATGTATGTACACAGTGACTCCACCAGCAGAATAGTGAGTGCAGCTCTGGAGTATAATACAGGATGTAACTCAGGATCAGTACAGGATAAGTAATGTAATGTATGTACACAGTGACTCCACCAGCAGAATAGTGAGTGCAGCTCTGGAGTATAATACAGGATATAACTCAGGATCAGTACAAGATGCATTCTTGTAGATTCATTCTGTATATAAAGTGTATACGGTGGCCAGCAGTGAACATTCCCGTTAATCCCCTATAGCTCTGGTCTTTTAACGCTTTGTTCCTTAACTTTCAGTGATTTTCATTTTTCAGGCCTATATGTGATTGCTGAGACAGAGTAAGATGGATTTTCCGGAGGATTCTGTGGGCACGTGGCCGGTCCTGTCCTGGGTCTCGTCCTGTTTCATGGTGTTCGGCGGAGTGCTCCCATACATCCCTCAGTATCAGGAGATTAGGAGGACTTCTAACACGGCCGGGTTTTCCACCTGGATCTGCTTTGCTCTGCTGATTGCGAATATCCTCAGGATATTTTTTTGGTGAGTGAGATCAGAGCTGCGGCTGGTTTGGGCTCTGCTGTATTTTCATCACTGTTGATCGACGTTCTATCAACGCTCAACCACTGGGATCTGGTGAATATGTGATCATGTGGATCCGCCAGCTGTGTGTGGCCTCTTAGCCAATCGGGTCTCATGACACTTTCTCTGACTCTTAATACATAGGCCATGATTGTAAGGGGTCAAAGGGGCGGGGCTCAATACTTTTGCTTCTTCATCGGCACTTCGAGGGCCTGTAGGTTGTCATACAGATTTTTTCATCTGAACGGATAAGACCTTCCCTCTAAGTTTCTGGCCTCAGCAGCTCCTTCTTTTATCAGTTATGAGGAAATAAAGTTACTCTCCTTCCACTAAAAACACAACGATGCGGCTCGCCGGTGGAGTCCGGATCAGTTTGACTTTGTGCCGGTGTCACCGATCCTGTAATCACTGCTGATTGAGCCCCGCAGTCCCGTCTCTTGTCATTATAGACCTGATGACTCGGGCAGCGCCCGCTCCTGGAGATTTCCCATTAATAATCTGCTTAGATGAATTCTCCTTGTTCCAGGGCTGCAATTAAATCCAATCCCTGTGATTGTCGGGTGTTTCAGCCTCCATGTTGCTCCACCAAATGACTTCAGCCCATTAATTATACGCAGAATTAATTGGCGAGTATTAATGAGCGCGTCTGATCTCCGGGGCTCGGAGAGATCAGTCAATGAACAGATAACGTCTCCACCCAGTGTAACAATTTCCTTCCGGCAAAGTCACCGCTCAGACACAGCAGAACTCGTTACAATGTATCATTAATGTTGCCTGGTTACCGTCTGGATTCACTTCGGGTACGTGAGTCAGCGGGTGACATGTGACCCCACAGCCGGCGGCTTGTATTAATATTTTATCAAGATTAGAATTACTTTCCTAATAATTATCTTCTTCATCTTCTTTCACCCCAGAGACTAACAGACGGCACTAGTTTTTTCAGGGTACAATTCTTAAGACCCCCCCCCCCCTATACAGAGTCTGTCACAAAATTCACCATGATCCGTGTAAGAGGCCGTAAGGGTAACATCACCGGACGTATCTATCGGGGGCTGAAATGATCCGGATGTGATGAGCTCCGCCTCTTAGTGAAGCCGCTCCACCGGTCACCGGTGCGGAGATGGCGGTGGAGTTCTCTGATCATCAGCCCGGTGTCTCCCGTCCATCACACATATATGGGCAGCAGGGCTGTTATGTTGAGCCTGCCAGTGCCGGTCACAATGTAGAGTTACGATGGCGGCCGCTCATGATCACGTGTTCTCTTCTGTTCCAGGTTTGGGAAGTATTTTGAGCTCCCCCTCCTCCTGCAGAGCGTCCTGATGATCATCACCATGTTATCTATCCTTCACCTCTGCTGCGCTGTGCAGACCGTCAACCGTCTGTCCACCAGGTATCACGCCTTCACCGGTGAGTGGCATCACGTGGTTTGTTCTGGGCTGAGGATAGACAATGACTGCAGTCCAGACACCGCAGCCCATAGACATGTATAGAGATTGTGTGCAGGGCAACATGGGCCCAATGGGGGGCAATGGTCAGAGGATTATTTATCTTATCAACTACAACGTCATGGCCAGAAGAACCTACGGCGGGCCGTTCCGGCTGCCGTAAAGCATCTTGAGCTGCTGTGTGGTGAAATTATTCGGAGATGTCTTACAGGTATCTGAAGTCACTGTGTAGCCCGGGTCATATGCTTCCGTACAAGTAAAAGAGGTGGCCACAAAGGAGAATCCCCTCCTGTGTGGTACGTTCTGATGTGAAGCGGATTGGAGGGTGCAAACTAAATTTTAGGGCTCCAATTAAATCTGAGTGTGGGGCCTCCAAACATCTTGACCGTAAACTGTGCAAAAGTAATGCAATCCGCAGCAAAGAATGGATGGAGAGTATCAGATCTCCCTACATAGCAGAGGTAGGACCTAGAAGACACCACCTCTATGTCCCCCCCACAGGACCTGCTAGGACTATAGAGAAGTCCTCAGTCGCTGGAACTCCCAGAAATAAATAGGAAACCAGTCACTGAATAGAAACAGCTGATGTGTAGTGAGGACCCCGCTGTTTACCATTACATGGTGGAGACACCTCAGGGGCCGACGCGGGCCATGTAAACCAGCACCGATCAATGAGACAGCTTGCTGATCAGTGATCGTTTGCTTCTGTCACAGGGATCTATGTACGGGGAGGAGCACTTGTTACTCTGATCGCTCGTCCTCATACATTTCCATCATGTCGGCAGAGCGTCGTTTACACCGGGAGATTCGCTGCTGACAACCATAATATTTTAGGCTGTAAAAACGATACGATCAGCCGATGAAGACGCCAGTTCCTGCAGAGGTGAGGCAGCGCACTCATGTATGTTACAGTGTGTGAGGGGATAGGTCAGGATCACATCATTCTCAGCATCATTGCCAGCATCCGGGAAGGATCAGAGAATGGCGCAGACGTCCCCGCTATCAGGTGTTGCCGGTCTTTGCCCCCGCCACACTGCAGGATAATGCCCCCCCGCCTCACTGCAGGATAACGCCCCTGCCCACTGCAGGATAATCCCCCCCGCCTCACTGCAGGATAATGCCCCCGCCACACAGCAGGATAACGCCCCCGCCACACTGCAGGATAAGGCCCCCCCCGCCACACTGCAGGATAAGGCCCCCCCCGCCACACTGCAGGATAACGCCCCCGCCACGCTGCAGGATAACGCCCCCGCCACGCTGCAGGATAACGCCCCTGCCCCACTGCAGGATAACACCCCTGCCCCACTGCAGGATAACGCCCCCCCCCCCGCCACACTGCAGGATAACGCCCCCGCCACACTGCAGGATAACGCCCCCCCCCCAGCCACACTGCAGGATAACGCCCCCCCCGCCTCACTGCAGGATAATCCCCCCCGCCTCACTGCAGGATAATGCCCCCGCCACACTGCAGGAAAATCCCCCCCGCCTCACTGCAGGATAATCCCCCCCCGCCTCACTGCAGGATAACGCCCCTGCCCCACTGCAGGATAACGCCCCTGCCCCACTGCAGGATAACGCCCCCCCCCCGCCACACTGCAGGATAACGCCCCCGCCACACTGCAGGATAACGCCCCCGCCACACTGCAGGATAACGCCCCTGCCCCACTGCAGGATAACGCCCCCCCCCCCGCCACACTGCAGGATAACGCCCCCGCCACACTGCAGGATAACGCCCCCGCCACACTGCAGGATAACGCCCCCGCCACACTGCAGGATAACGCCCCCGCCACACTGCAGGATAACGCCCCCGCCACACTGCAGGATAATGCCCCCACCACACTGCAGGATAACGCCCCCGCCACACTGCAGGATAACGCCCCCGCCACACTGCAGGATAACGCCCCCCCGCCTCGCTGCAGGATAACGCCCCCGCCTCGCTGCAGGATAACGCCCCCGCCACACTGCAGGATAACGCCCCCCCGCCTCGCTGCAGGATAACGCCCCCGCCTCGCTGCAGGATAACGCCCCCGCCACACTGCAGACATTGTCCAGGAATGATGAGGAACATGACAAAGACTTCAGGATGTCTCCAAATTCCCCAGATCTCAATCCGATCAATCATATGTGGGATGTGCTGGAGAAATGTCCGATCCCTGGAGGCCGCACCTCACACCTCACACCTCACACCTCACAGGATCTGCCGCCAACGTCTTGTGGAGTCCAGGCCTCGAGGGGTCACTGCTGTATGGAGGCACGAGGGCAACGACACAATATTAGGTGGGGGTGTTAATGTTCTAGCTGATCGGTGTATCATGCCTTACTCCCTCCCGCATCATCCGAAGTATAAAGTGGATCAGTCGCAGGAGGCACAAGTGCAAGGATTAATTATGACCCGATCCTGAGTCCCCCCCCCCTCTGGACTTTACTGGGGGCTCATGTCCATCTTGTAATGGGTTGTTGGCCGGTGTACCCGTTATGGTGATAGCATGACGCTCTTCACAGTACTGGTCTGGATAAATGTAAACATGTCCGTCTGATGTAGCGGAAAACGGTGATGTGGATACAGCGCAGTCATAAACGGGCACACATAAGCGGGCACACATAAGCGGGCACACATAAGCGGGCAGATATAAGCGGGCACACATAAGCGGGCAGATATAAGCGGGCACACATAAGTGGGCAGACATAAGTGGGCAGATATGCGGGCAGAAATAGGCGGGCAGATATAAGCGGGCAGACGTGTGTAGTCTAGCAGTATATATCCTACAGCTGGTGTCAGGATTGCTCATCATGTGTCGTGTCCTGGACTCGGCAGGTTTACAGCGGACCGCGTGTTGCAGTTATGGGGGATTCTGTTGGCAGCGGCGAGGTTTGCCGTCCTGAGAATGAGATGATTGAGCGGGCAGCGTGTTCTCCGCTGAGGGCCGTTCTTCTCTGTCTGCAGGACACTCTCGCTCTGCTGCAAATCAACCGGAAAAACTCCGACCGCAGGGGATCCCTGGAGTTTTGTCTGCACAGAAAAGCTCATGATAAGAAATGCTTCCTCATAGCGGCTGTGCCCGGGGGCTTCTCCTGGTGCGACCGCCATGTACAGTGCAGTTACGTAAACATGTGGACACCACCTATAGCTCTTAATGACTGCGACACTACAACTCCCAGCATGTCCTGAGAATGTAGAGCTGGCAGGGGGCACGTTTATCAGAAAAGTGGCATAATGCGCATTACAAATGGTGTGCGCCATATTTATATATATCATCAAACAGCGAAACAAGTCAAGACAAACGTATGGTGGCGCCTAATACTGCAGCGCACGTGCCGGCGGCTATGAGGGGGGTCATCGTGTCTGGTACGTCAGCGTTGGGCCAGGGCAGCTGTAGACGTCGGGTATAGAAGCGATAGGGAGAACGGGGGACCGAAAGTCCCCCGAAGTTCTCCATGACTAACCTCTGACTTCCGGCGTCTGCGCAGCTCTGTAGAAATGAAAGGAGCGCTGGTCACGCATGCGCACAAGCACGACCGGCGCTCCATTCATTTCTCCGGAGCTGCCGACACAGACCCCGGAAGTCCGAGGTTTGTCAGGGAGAAGTTCAGGGGACTTTCAGTCTCCCTATCGCTGCCAGCGATCACACATGTATCCCCTCTCCTGTGGAGATCCTGTGGAGAGGGGGATACATGTCCTGTGGAGAGGGGATACATGTCCTGTGGAGATCCTGTGGAGAGGGGGATACATGTCCTGTGGGGATCCTGTGGAGAGGGGGATACATGTCCTGTGGAGATCCTGTGGAGAGGGGGATACATGTCCTGTGGAGATCCTGTGGAGAGGGGGATACATGTCCTGTGGAGATCCTGTGGAGAGGGGGATACATGTCCTGTGGAGATCCTGTGGAGAGGGGATACATGTCCTGTGTATATCCTGTGGAGAGGGGATACATGTCCTGTGCAGATCCTGTGGAGAGGGGGATACATGTCCTGTGGAGATCCTGTGGAGAGGGGATACATGTCCTGTGTATATCCTGTGGAGAGGGGATACATGTCCTGTGGGGATCCTGTGGAGAGGGGGATACATGTCCTGTGGAGATCCTGTGGAGAGGGGGATACATGTCCTGTGGAGATCCTGTGGAGAGGGGGATACATGTCCTGTGGAGATCCTGTGGAGAGGGGGATACATGTCCTGTGGAGATCCTGTGGAGAGGGGATCACACATGTCTCCCTATCTCCCTATCGCTGCCAGCGATCACACATGTATCCCCTCTCCTGTGGAGATCCTGTGGAGAGGGGGATACATGTCCTGTGGAGAGGGGATACATGTCCTGTGGAGATCCTGTGGAGAGGGGGATACATGTCCTGTGGGGATCCTGTGGAGAGGGGGATACATGTCCTGTGGAGATCCTGTGGAGAGGGGGATACATGTCCTGTGGAGATCCTGTGGAGAGGGGGATACATGTCCTGTGGAGATCCTGTGGAGAGGGGGATACATGTCCTGTGGAGATCCTGTGGAGAGGGGATACATGTCCTGTGTATATCCTGTGGAGAGGGGATACATGTCCTGTGCAGATCCTGTGGAGAGGGGGATACATGTCCTGTGGAGATCCTGTGGAGAGGGGATACATGTCCTGTGTATATCCTGTGGAGAGGGGATACATGTCCTGTGGGGATCCTGTGGAGAGGGGGATACATGTCCTGTGGAGATCCTGTGGAGAGGGGGATACATGTCCTGTGGAGATCCTGTGGAGAGGGGGATACATGTCCTGTGGAGATCCTGTGGAGAGGGGGATACATGTCCTGTGGAGATCCTGTGGAGAGGGGATACATGTCCTGTGTATATCCTGTGGAGAGGGGATACATGTCCTGTGCAGATCCTGTGGAGAGGGGGATACATGTCCTGTGTATATCCTGTGGAGAGGGGGATACATGTCCTGTGGAGATCCTGTGGAGAGGGGGATACATGTCCTGTGGAGAGGGGGATACATGTCCTGTAGAGATCCTGTGGAGAGGGGGATACATGTCCTGTGGAGAGGGGATACATGTCCTGTGGAGAGGGGGATACATGTCCTGTGGAGATCCTGTGGAGAGGGGATACATGTCTTATGTTTAATAGCAGAGCGGGGAGATACCTCCCTGCTCTGCAGTAGTGATCAGTGGCATCCCGATGTAGCAGCCATAGCGGTAGTTACGCCACTGCCTTCAACTGTTTGGTAGGCACAGGGTCCAAGAGAATCAGGGCAAGGGCACCGCAGTGGGGGGTAAGGTCAGGAGCTGGCAGGGGCTTGATATGACCCCGACACTTGTCTTTACAGATTTCGATCTTCTTTACTTCTGGAAGTGGAGCCGCTTTGAGGATTACCTGCATTTCTGCCTCTCGCTGACCATCCCTGGGGCTCTCATCACTTACCTCTTCCTGGATGTTCCTGTCTTTGTGGAGGGACTGGGACTACTATCTCTCCTGACTGAGGCAATGTTGGGACTCCCTCAGCTGCTGCAGAACCTCAGGAACAAGTCCACCGGGGGGATGAGGTAACAAACACTGTTCACGTATCACTTCATGCCTGACAATGCGCAGTGAACCCCATTATAGAACACTGGACATTTTACACCCCCCGTTACTGACAACCAGCCTGTATATCATGTGTGAGAGGTTGTCACAGCCCCGCCCCCCGTTACTGACATCACTGATATATAATATAATTACATTGTGATCAGACATGAGATCCACACATCTTATATACAGTAACAGCTATTCATCTATTACTACTGACAACCAGCCTGTATATCATGTGTGAGAGGTTGTCACAGCTCCGCCCCCTGTTACTGACATCACTGATATATAATATAATTACACTGTGATCAGACATGAGATCCACACATCTTATATACAGTAACAGCTATTCATCTATTACTACTGACAACCAGCCTGTATATCATGTGTGAGAGGTTGTCACAGCCCCGCCCCCTGTTACTGACATCACTGATATATAATATAATTACACTGTGATCAGACATGAGATCCACACATCTTATATACAGTAACAGCTATTCATCTATTACTACTGACAACCAGCCTGTATATCATGTGTGAGAGGTTGTCACAGCCCCGCCTCCTGTTACTGACATCACTGATATATAATATAATTACATGTGATCAGACATGAGATCCACACATCTTATATACAGTAACAGCTATTCATCTATTACTACTGACAACCAGCCTGTATATCATGTGTGAGAGGTTGTCACAGCCCCGCCCCCTGTTACTGACATCACTGATATATAATATAATTACACTGTGATCAGACATGAGATCCACACATCTTATATACAGTAACAGCTATTCATATATTACTACTGACAACCAGCCTGTATATCATGTGTGAGAGGTTGTCACAGCCCCGCCCCCTGTTACTGACAACCAGCCTGTATATCATGTGTGAGAGGTTGTCACAGCCCCGCCCCCTGTTACTGACAACCAGCCTGTATATCATGTGTGAGAGTTTGTCACAGCCCCGCCCCCTGTTACTGACAACCAGCCTGTATATCATGTGTGAGAGGTTGTCACAGCCCCGCCCCCTGTTACTGACAACCAGCCTGTATATCATGTGTGAGAGGTTGTCACAGCCCCGCCCCGTTACTGACAACCAGCCTGTATATCATGTGTGAGAGGTTGTCACAGCCCCGCCCCCTGTTACTGACAACCAGCCTGTATATCATGTGTGAGAGGTTGTCACAGCCCCGCCCCCTGTTACTGACAACCAGCCTGTATATCATGTGTGAGAGGTTGTCAACCCTTTTCTTAGATAAAATCACTCAGTTAGGAAGGTCATCAGACAAACAGAAAACTTGTGTCCTCAGTAAATTGCTTTCCTAAAGACAGATCTCGGTTCCGCTCCTGGGTTACAAGGCGCCGCTTATTACAACCAGCCGAGGAATATTAAGGACAGGATTGTATGAAGTCATGCAGGCATTATCCATCTATTGTACTGTGCAGGGAGCGCACGCAAATGACATCATTAATTTCACGCTCTCGCTCCAGGCAGATCTCAGCGACACATTTACGAGGCGACGAGTAATAAATGTCATTTTTTAGCACATAAATATGAATAAAGAATAAATGCAGAATCCACGATCAGACGCCATTCTTCAGAGCAGGCCGTATGTGAGGATTTGTGACCCGCTGGAGGTGCAACCGCGGAAGTCAAGACTCCGAAACCTCATTTAACCTCGGAGCTTCTTAATCTCAGACTTTTCTGAATCCTGTAGAACTTTATCTGCCCTGAATATTTGTAAATGATCCACAAGACTGGAGAGAATCCACTGAGCAGAGTAATTCTTGTTTTATTATTCTGCTATGTTAAGAGGAACCCAGAGAACATTGTAGTGGTGACATCACTGAGAACACAGCCTATCCATTCACTAGAGAGCAGCGGTGACATCACTGAGAATGCAGCCTATCCATTCACTAGAGAGCAGCGGTGACATCACTGAGAATACAGCCTATCCATTCACTAGAGAGCAGCGGTGACATCACTGAGAATGCAGTCTATCCATTCACTAGAGAGCAGCGGTGACATCACTGAGAATACAGCCTATCCATTCACCAGAGAGCAGCGGTGACATCACTGAGAATGCAGCCTATCCATTCACTAGAGAGCAGCGGTGACATCACTGAGAATACAGCCTATCCATTCACCAGAGAGCAGCGGTGACATCACTGAGAATGCAGCCTATCCATTCACTAGAGAGCAGCGGTGACATCACTGAGAATGCAGCCTATACATTCACTAGAGAGCAGCGGTGACATCACTGAGAATGCAGCCTATCCATTCACTAGAGAGCAGCGGTGACATCACTGAGAATGCAGTCTATCCATTCACTAGAGAGCAGCGGTGACATCACTGAGAATACAGCCTATCTATTCACTAGAGAGCAGAGGTGACATCACTGAGAATGCAGCCTATCCATTCACTAGAGAGCAGCGGTGACATCACTGAGAATGCAGCCTATCCATTCACTAGAGAGCAGCGGTGACATCACTGAGAATGCAGCCTATCCATTCACTAGAGAGCAGCGGTGACATCACTGAGAACACAGCCTATCCATTCACTAGAGAGCAGCGGTGACATCACTGAGAACACAGCCTATCCATACACTAGAGAGCAGCAGTGACATCACAGAGAATGCAGCCTATCCATTCACCAGAGAGCAGCGGTGACATCACTGAGAATGCAGCCTATCCATTCACTAGAGAGCAGCGGTGACATCACTGAGAATGCAGCCTATACATTCACTAGAGAGCAGCGGTGACATCACTGAGAACACAGCCTATCCATTCACTAGAGAGCAGCGGTGACATCACTGAGAACACAGCCTATCCAGTCACTAGAGATCAGAGGTGACATCACTGAGAATACAGTCTATCCATTCACTAGGGAGCAGTGGTGACATCACTGAGAATACAGCCTATCCATACACTAGAGAGCAGTGGTGACATCACTGAGAATGCAGCCTATCCATACACTAAAGAGCAGCGGTGACATCACTGAGAATGCAGCCTATCCATTCACTAGAGAGCAGCGGTGACATCACTGAGAATGCAGCCTATCCATTCACTAGAGAGCAGCGGTGACATCACTGAGAACACAGCCTATCCATTCACTAGAGAGCAGCGGTGACATCACTGAGAACACAGCCTATCCATTCACTAGAGAGCAGTGGTGACATCACTGAGAACGCAGCCTATCCATTCACTAGAGAGCAGTGGTGACATCACTGAGAATGCAGCCTATCCATTCACTAGAGAGCGGCGGTGACATCACTGAGAATGCAGCCTATCCATTCACAGAGCAGCGGTGACATCACTGAGAATGCAGCCTATCCATTCACTAGAGAGCAGCGGTGACATCACTGAGAATACAGCCTATCCATTCACTAGAGAGCAGCGGTGACATTACTGAGAATACAGCCTATCCATTCACTAGAGAGCAGCGGTGACATCCCAGAGAATGCAGCCTATCCATTCACTAGAGAGCAGCGGTGACATCACTGAGAATGCAGCCTATCCATTCACCAGAGAGCAGCGGTGACATCACTGAGAATACAGCCTATCCATTCACTAGAGAGCAGCGGTGACATCCCAGAGAATACAGCCTATCCATTCACCAGAGAGCAGCGGTGACATCACTGAGAATACAGCCTATCCATTCACTAGAGAGCAGCGGTGACATCCCAGAGAATGCAGCCTATCCATTCACTAGAGAGCAGCGGTGACATCACTGAGAATACAGCCTATCCATTCACTAGAGAGCAGCGGTGACATCCCAGAGAATGCAGCCTATCCATTCACTAGAGAGCAGCGGTGACATCACTGAGAATGCAGCCTATCCATTCACTAGAGAGCAGCGGTGACATCACTGAGAATGCAGCCTATCCATTCACTAGAGAGCAGCGGTGACATCACTGAGAATGCAGTCTATCCATTCACTAGAGAGCAGCGGTGACATCACTGAGAATACAGCCTATCCATTCACTAGAGAGCAGAGGTGACATCACTGAGAATGCAGCCTATCCATTCACTAGAGAGCAGCGGTGACATCACTGAGAATGCAGCCTATCCATTCACTAGAGAGCAGCGGTGACATCACTGAGAATGCAGCCTATCCATTCACTAGAGAGCAGCGGTGACATCATTGAGAACACAGCCTATCCATTCACTAGAGAGCAGCGGTGACATCACTGAGAACACAGCCTATCCATACACTAGAGAGCAGCGGTGACATCACTGAGAATGCAGCCTATCCATTCACTAGAGAGCAGCGGTGACATCACTGAGAATGCAGCCTATCCATTCACTAGAGAGCAGCGGTGACATCACTGAGAACACAGCCTATCCATTCACTAGAGAGCAGCGGTGACATCACTGAGAATGCAGCCTATCCATACACTAAAGAGCAGCGGTGACATCACTGAGAATGCAGCCTATCCATTCACTAGAGAGCAGCGGTGACATCACTGAGAATGCAGCCTATCCATTCACTAGAGAGCAGCGGTGACATCACTGAGAACACAGCCTATCCATTCACTAGAGAGCAGCGGTGACATCACTGAGAACACAGCCTATCCATTCACTAGAGAGCAGTGGTGACATCACTGAGAACGCAGCCTATCCATTCACTAGAGAGCAGTGGTGACATCACTGAGAATGCAGCCTATCCATTCACTAGAGAGCGGCGGTGACATCACTGAGAATGCAGCCTATCCATTCACAGAGCAGCGGTGACATCACTGAGAATGCAGCCTATCCATTCACTAGAGAGCAGCGGTGACATCACTGAGAATACAGCCTATCCATTCACTAGAGAGCAGCGGTGACATTACTGAGAATACAGCCTATCCATTCACTAGAGAGCAGCGGTGACATCACTGAGAATGCAGCCTATCCATTCACTAGAGAGCAGCGGTGACATCCCAGAGAATGCAGCCTATCCATTCACTAGAGAGCAGCGGTGACATCACTGAGAATGCAGCCTATCCATTCACCAGAGAGCAGCGGTGACATCACTGAGAATACAGCCTATCCATTCACTAGAGAGCAGCGGTGACATCCCAGAGAATACAGCCTATCCATTCACCAGAGAGCAGCGGTGACATCACTGAGAATACAGCCTATCCATTCACTAGAGAGCAGCGGTGACATCCCAGAGAATGCAGCCTATCCATTCACTAGAGAGCAGCGGTGACATCACTGAGAATACAGCCTATCCATTCACTAGAGAGCAGCGGTGACATCCCAGAGAATGCAGCCTATCCATTCACTAGAGAGCAGCGGTGACATCACTGAGAATGCAGCCTATCCATTCACTAGAGAGCAGCGGTGACATCACTGAGAATGCAGCCTATCCATTCACTAGAGAGCAGCGGTGACATCACTGAGAATGCAGTCTATCCATTCACTAGAGAGCAGCGGTGACATCACTGAGAATACAGCCTATCCATTCACTAGAGAGCAGAGGTGACATCACTGAGAATGCAGCCTATCCATTCACTAGAGAGCAGTGGTGACATCACTGAGAATGCAGCCTATCCATTCACTAGGGAGCAGCGGTGACATCACTGAGAACACAGCCTATCCATACACTAGAGAGCAGCGGTGACATCACTGAGAATGCAGCCTATCCATTCACTAGAGAGCAGCGGTGACATCACTGAGAATGCAGCCTATCCATTCACTAGAGAGCAGCGGTGACATCACTGAGAACACAGCCTATCCATTCACTAGAGAGCAGCGGTGACATCACTGAGAACACAGCCTATCCATTCACTAGAGAGCAGTGGTGACATCACTGAGAACGCAGCCTATCCATTCACTAGAGAGCAGTGGTGACATCACTGAGAATGCAGCCTATCCATTCACTAGAGAGCGGCGGTGACATCACTGAGAATGCAGCCTATCCATTCACAGAGCAGCGGTGACATCACTGAGAATGCAGCCTATCCATTCACTAGAGAGCAGCGGTGACATCACTGAGAATACAGCCTATCCATTCACTAGAGAGCAGCGGTGACATCACTGAGAATGCAGCCTATCCATTCACTAGAGAGCAGCGGTGACATCCCAGAGAATGCAGCCTATCCATTCACTAGAGAGCAGCGGTGACATCACTGAGAATGCAGCCTATCCATTCACCAGAGAGCAGCGGTGACATCACTGAGAATACAGCCTATCCATTCACTAGAGAGCAGCGGTGACATCCCAGAGAATACAGCCTATCCATTCACCAGAGAGCAGCGGTGACATCACTGAGAATACAGCCTATCCATTCACTAGAGAGCAGCGGTGACATCCCAGAGAATGCAGCCTATCCATTCACTAGAGAGCAGCGGTGACATCACTGAGAATACAGCCTATCCATTCACTAGAGAGCAGCGGTGACATCCCAGAGAATGCAGCCTATCCATTCACTAGAGAGCAGCGGTGACATCACTGAGAATGCAGCCTATCCATTCACTAGAGAGCAGCGGTGACATCACTGAGAATGCAGCCTATCCATTCACTAGAGAGCAGCGGTGACATCACTGAGAATGCAGCCTATCCATTCACTAGAGAGCAGCGGCAACATCCCAGAGAATGCAGCCTATCCATTCACTAGAGAGCAGCGGCGACATCCCAGAGAATACAGCCTATCCATTCACTAGAGAGCAGCGGTGACATCACTGAGAATACAGCCTATCCATTCACTAGAGAGCAGCGGTGACATCCCAGAGAATGCAGCCTATCCATTCACTAGAGAGCAGCGGTGACATCACTGAGAATGCAGCCTATCCATTCACTAGGGAGCAGTGGTGACATCACTGAGAATGCCGCCTATCCATTCACTAGAGAGCAGCGGTGACATCACTGAGAATACAGCCTATCCATTCACTAGAGAGCAGCGGTGACATCACTGAGAATGCAGCCTATCCATTCACTAGAGAGCAGTGGTGACATCACGGATAATGCAGCCTATCCATACACTAGAGAGCAGCGGTGACATCACTGAGAATGCAGCCTATCCATTCACTAGAGAGAAGCGGTGACATCACTGAGAATGCAGCCTATCCATTTACTAGAGAGCAGCGGTGACATCACTGAGAATGCAGCCTATCCATTCACTAGAGAGCAGCGGAGTCATCACTGAGAATGCAGCCTATCCATTCACTAGAGAGCAGCGGTGACACCACTGAGAATTCAGCCTATCCATTCACTAGAGAGCAGCGTTGACATCACTGAGAATGCAGCCTATCCATTCACTAGAGAGCAGCGGTGACATCACTGAGAACGCAGCCTATCCATTCACTAGAGAGCAGCGGAGACATCACTGAGAACGCAGCCTATCCATTCACTAGAGAGCAGCGGTGACATCACTGAGAATGCAGCCTATCCATTCACTAGAGAGCAGCGGTGACATCACTGAGAATGCAGCCTATCCATTCACTAGAGAGCAGCGGAGACATCACTGAGAATGCAGCCTATCCATTCACTAGAGAGCAGCGGTGACATCACTGAGAATGCAGCCTATCCATTCACTAGAGAGCAGCGGTGACATCACTGAGAATGCAGCCTATCCATTCACTAGAGAGCAGCGGTGACATCACTGAGAATACAGCCTATCCATTCACTAGAGAGCAGCGGTGACATCACTGAGAATGCAGCCTATCCATTCACTAGAGAGCAGCGGTGACATCACTGAGAATACAGCCTATCCATTCACTAGAGAGCAGCGGTGACATCACTGAGAATGCAGCCTATCCATTCACTAGAGAGCAGCGGTGACATCACTGAGAACACAGCCTATCCATTCACTAGAGAGCAGCGGTGACATCACTGAGAACGCAGCCTATCCATTCACTAGAGAGCAGCGGTGACATCACTGAGAATACAGCCTATCCATTCACTAGAGAGCAGCGGTGACATCACTGAGAATGCAGCCTATCCATTCACTAGAGAGCAGCGGTGACATCACTGAGAATACAGCCTATCCATTCACTAGAGAGCAGCGGTGACATCACTGAGAATGCAGCCTATCCATTCACTAGAGAGCAGCAGTGACATCACTGAGAATACAGCCTATCCATTCACTAGAGAGCATTGGTGACATCACTGAGAATGCAGCCTATCCATTCACTAGAGAGCAGTGTTTGTAAGGTTTATTGTATGGATTAGACATCTCCTCAGTATGAGGTAATGGAGATCAGTTGTAGAAGTGGAATACTGTGGGGGGAGGCAGGGTCTTGGTTGTCTAGAGGGACAGTTGATAGGGGCTGCTGCCAGACCCTCTGTACCCCCAGATTTTGAAATCCAACATGGCCGATCCCTATTTCTCCTGACATCAGGGGAGGGTTGGGAGACCCCAGAGATAGGTAGTTGGTGGATTTTGCTGTAATTATCACTTTGGGGCATTTTTTATCCAATGTTTGGCCAGTTTTAGGAAAGAATGAATCACCTCATGGGTTGTGGGGCCCGGATCTGCGCTGGAGGCGTTTGGCAAAGGGCCCGGATATTGGGAAGTAAGAGGATCCAGACCTCGGGGGATTCTTCGTGTATCTATGACCGCCCCTGGCAGATTGTTCCTGTCATTACTATAAATGTGTCCGGACAGGAACAAGAGACTCTTTCCAGGACACTTACATGAATGTCGCACTGAATAAGCACGAGGCCATCACCATCACCATCACCTTGGTTTAGCGCACGATGGGATCGTCTGCCGTGACTTGGTGTTCATCACCGCCTGGATGCAGCGCGCGCTTGATGTAACGGGGACTGCGCCAATTTGTAGGAACAATATCCCTGTCACATTCAGTTTTATAGCTTAGACAGAGTATGCGTGGGTGACAGTGTGTACTCTCCATGAATCAGGAGGCCCAGGATGAACACAGAGATCCATCCTGTCTGAGCGCAGTCCTCAGTGCAGTCCTCAGTGTAGTCCTCAGTGCAGTCCTCAGTGTAGTCCTCAGTGCAGTCCTCAGTGCAGTCCTCAGTGTAGTCCTCAGTGCAGTCTTCAGTGTAGTCCTCAGTGCAGTCCTCAGTGTAGTCCTCAGTGCAGTCCTCAGTGTAGTCCTCAGTGCAGTCTTCAGTGTAGTCCTCAGTGCAGTTCTCAGTGCAGTCCTCAGTGCAGTTCTCAGTGCAGTCCTCAGTGTAGTCCTCAGTGCAGTCCTCAGTGTAGTCCTCAGCGCAGTCCTCAGTGTAGTCCTCAGCGCAGTCCTCAGCGCAGTCCTCAGCGCAGTTCTCAGCGTAGTCCTCAGCGCAGTCCTCAGCGCAGTCCTCAGCGCAGTTCTCAGCGCAGTCCTCAGTGCAGTCCTCAGTGCAGTCCTCAGTGTAGTCCTCAGTGCAGTTCTCAGTGCAGTCCTCAGTGCAGTCCTCAGTGCAGTTCTCAGTGCAGTCCTCAGTGCAGTTCTCAGTGTAGTCCTCAGTGCAGTCCTCAGTGCAGTCCTCAGTGCAGTCCTCAGTGCAGTCCTCAGTGCAGTCCTCAGTGCAGTCCTCAGTGTAGTCCTCAGTGCAGTCCTCAGTGTAGTCCTCAGTGCAGTCCTCAGTGCAGTCCTCAGTGTAGTCCTCAGTGCAGTCTTCAGTGTAGTCCTCAGTGCAGTCCTCAGTGTAGTCCTCAGTGCAGTCCTCAGTGTAGTCCTCAGTGCAGTCTTCAGTGTAGTCCTCAGTGCAGTTCTCAGTGCAGTCCTCAGTGCAGTTCTCAGTGCAGTCCTCAGTGTAGTCCTCAGTGCAGTCCTCAGTGTAGTCCTCAGCGCAGTCCTCAGTGTAGTCCTCAGCGCAGTCCTCAGCGCAGTCCTCAGCGCAGTTCTCAGCGTAGTCCTCAGCGCAGTCCTCAGCGCAGTCCTCAGCGCAGTTCTCAGCGCAGTCCTCAGTGCAGTCCTCAGTGCAGTCCTCAGTGTAGTCCTCAGTGCAGTTCTCAGTGCAGTCCTCAGTGCAGTCCTCAGTGCAGTTCTCAGTGCAGTCCTCAGTGCAGTTCTCAGTGCAGTCCTCAGTGCAGTCCTCAGTGCAGTCCTCAGCGTAGTCCTCAGCGCAGTCCTCAGCGCAGTCCTCAGCGCAGTCCTCAGCGCAGTCCTCAGTGTAGTCCTCAGCGCAGTCCTCAGTGTAGTCCTCAGTGCAGTCCTCAGTGTAGTCCTCAGTGCAGTCCTCAGTGCAGTCCTCAGTGTAGTCCTCAGTGCAGTCCTCAGTGTAGTCCTCAGTGCAGTCCTCAGTGCAGTTCTCAGTGTAGTCCTCAGTGTAGTCCTCAGTGCAGTCCTCAGTGTAGTCCTCAGCGCAGTCCTCAGCGCAGTCCTCAGCGCAGTCCTCAGTGCAGTTCTCAGCGCAGTCCTCAGCGCAGTCCTCAGCGCAGTCCAGTCCTCAATGCAGTTCTCAGTGCAGTCCTCAGTGCAGTCCTCAGTGAAGTCCTCAGCGCAGTCCTCAGTGTAGTCCTCAGTGAAGTCCTCAGTGCAGTCCTCAGTGCAGTCCTCAGTGCAGTTCTCAGTGCAGTCCTCAGTGCAGTCCTCAGTGCAGTCCTCAGTGTAGTCCTCAGTGTAGTCCTCAGTGAAGTCCTCAGTGCAGTCCTCAGTGCAGTCCTCAGTGCAGTCCTCAGTGTAGTCCTCAGCGCAGTCCTCAGTGTAGTCCTCAGTGTAGTCCTCAGTGTAGTCCTCAGTGCAGTCCTCAGTGCAGTCCTCAGTGCAGTTCTCAGTGCAGTCCTCAGTGCAGTCCTCAATGCAGTTCTCAGTGCAGTCCTCAGTGTAGTCCTCAGTGTAGTCCTCAGTGCAGTCCTCAGTGCAGTCCTCAGTGCAGTTCTCAGTGCAGTCCTCAGTGTAGTCCTCAGTGCAGTCCTCAGCGTAGTCCTCAGCGTAGTCCTCAGCGTAGTCCTCAGCGCAGTCCTCATCGCAGTCCTCAGCGCAGTTCTCAGCGTAGTCCTCAGCGCAGTCCTCAGCGCAGTTCTCAGTGTAGTCCTCAGCGCAGTCCTCAGCGCAGTTCTCAGCGCAGTCCTCAGCGAAGTCCTCAGTGTAGTCCTCAGCGCAGTCCTCAGCGCAGTCCTCAGTGCAGTTCTCAGTGTAGTCCTCAGTGTAGTCCTCAGTGAAGTCCTCAGTGCAGTCCTCAGTGCAGTTCTCAGTGCAGTCCTCAGTGCAGTCCTCAGTGCAGTCCTCAGTGCAGTCCTCAGTGCAGTTCTCAGTGCAGTCCTCAGTGCAGTCCTCAGTGTAGTCCTCAGTGTAGTCCTCAGCGTAGTCCTCAGCGCAGTCCTCAGCGCAGTCCTCAGCGCAGTCCTCAGCGCAGTCCTCAGTGCAGTCCTCAGTGCAGTCCTCAGTGCAGTCCTCAGTGTAGTCCTCAGTGTAGTCCTCAGCGTAGTCCTCAGCGCAGTCCTCAGCGCAGTCCTCAGTGCAGTCCTCAGTGCAGTCCTCAGTGTAGTTCTCAGCGCTGTCCTCAGTGCAGTCCTCAGTGCAGTCCTCAGTGTAGTCCTCAGTGCAGTTCTCAGTGCAGTCCTCAGTGCAGTCCTCAGTGCAGTTCTCAGTGCAGTCCTCAGTGCAGTTCTCAGTGCAGTCCTCAGTGCAGTCCTCAGTGCAGTTCTCAGCGCAGTCCTCAGCGCAGTCCTCAGCGCAGTCCTCAGCGCAGTCCTCAGCGCAGTCCTCAGTGTAGTCCTCAGCGCAGTCCTCAGTGTAGTCCTCAGTGCAGTCCTCAGTGTAGTCCTCAGTGCAGTCCTCAGTGCAGTCCTCAGTGTAGTCCTCAGTGCAGTCCTCAGTGTAGTCCTCAGTGCAGTCCTCAGTGCAGTTCTCAGTGTAGTCCTCAGTGTAGTCCTCAGTGCAGTCCTCAGTGTAGTCCTCAGCGCAGTCCTCAGCGCAGTCCTCAGCGCAGTCCTCAGTGCAGTTCTCAGCGCAGTCCTCAGCGCAGTCCTCAGCGCAGTCCAGTCCTCAATGCAGTTCTCAGTGCAGTCCTCAGTGCAGTCCTCAGTGAAGTCCTCAGCGCAGTCCTCAGTGTAGTCCTCAGTGAAGTCCTCAGTGCAGTCCTCAGTGCAGTCCTCAGTGCAGTCCTCAGTGCAGTCCTCAGTGCAGTTCTCAGTGCAGTCCTCAGTGCAGTCCTCAATGCAGTTCTCAGTGCAGTCCTCAGTGTAGTCCTCAGTGTAGTCCTCAGTGCAGTCCTCAGTGCAGTCCTCAGTGCAGTTCTCAGTGCAGTCCTCAGTGTAGTCCTCAGTGCAGTCCTCAGTGTAGTCCTCAGCGTAGTCCTCAGCGTAGTCCTCAGCGCAGTCCTCATCGCAGTCCTCAGCGCAGTTCTCAGCGTAGTCCTCAGCGCAGTCCTCAGCGCAGTTCTCAGTGTAGTCCTCAGCGCAGTCCTCATCGCAGTTCTCAGCGCAGTCCTCAGCGAAGTCCTCAGTGTAGTCCTCAGCGCAGTCCTCAGCGCAGTCCTCAGCGCAGTCCTCAGCGCAGTTCTCAGTGTAGTCCTCAGTGTAGTCCTCAGTGAAGTCCTCAGTGCAGTCCTCAGTGCAGTCCTCAGTGCAGTTCTCAGTGCAGTCCTCAGTGCAGTCCTCAGTGTAGTCCTCAGTGCAGTCCTCAGTGCAGTCCTCAGTGCAGTTCTCAGTGCAGTCCTCAGTGCAGTCCTCAGTGTAGTCCTCAGTGTAGTCCTCAGCGTTGTCCTCAGCGCAGTCCTCAGCGCAGTCCTCAGTGTAGTCCTCAGTGCAGTCCTCAGTGCAGTCCTCAGTGCAGTCCTCAGTGTAGTCCTCAGTGTAGTCCTCAGCGTAGTCCTCAGCGCAGTCCTCAGCGCAGTCCTCAGCGCAGTCCTCAGCGCAGTCCTCAGTGCAGTCCTCAGTGCAGTCCTCAGTGCAGTCCTCAGTGCAGTTCTCAGTGCAGTCCTCAGTGCAGTCCTCAGTGCAGTCCTCAGTGCAGTCCTCAGTGCAGTTCTCAGCGTAGTCCTCAGCGCAGTCCTCAGCGCAGTCCTCAGCGCAGTCCTCAGCGCAGTCCTCAGTGTAGTCCTCAGCGCAGTCCTCAGTGTAGTCCTCAGTGCAGTCCTCAGTGTAGTCCTCAGTGCAGTCCTCAGTGCAGTCCTCAGTGTAGTCCTCAGTGCAGTCCTCAGTGTAGTCCTCAGTGCAGTCCTCAGTGCAGTCCTCAGTGCAGTTCTCAGTGTAGTCCTCAGTGTAGTCCTCAGTGCAGTCCTCAGTGTAGTCCTCAGCGCAGTCCTCAGCGCAGTCCTCAGCGCAGTCCTCAGTGCAGTTCTCAGCGCAGTCCTCAGTGCAGTCCTCAGCGCAGTCCAGTCCTCAATGCAGTTCTCAGTGCAGTTCTCAGTGCAGTCCTCAGTGCAGTCCTCAGTGAAGTCCTCAGCGCAGTCCTCAGTGTAGTCCTCAGTGAAGTCCTCAGTGCAGTCCTCAGTGCAGTCCTCAGTGCAGTCCTCAGTGCAGTTCTCAGTGCAGTCCTCAGTGCAGTCCTCAATGCAGTTCTCAGTGCAGTCCTCAGTGTAGTCCTCAGTGTAGTCCTCAGTGCAGTCCTCAGTGCAGTCCTCAGTGCAGTTCTCAGTGCAGTCCTCAGTGTAGTCCTCAGTGCAGTCCTCAGCGTAGTCCTCAGCGTAGTCCTCAGCGTAGTCCTCAGCGCAGTCCTCATCGCAGTCCTCAGCGCAGTCCTCAGCGCAGTCCTCAGTGCAGTTCTCAGTGTAGTCCTCAGTGAAGTCCTCAGTGCAGTCCTCAGTGCAGTCCTCAGTGCAGTTCTCAGTGCAGTCCTCAGTGCAGTCCTCAGTGTAGTCCTCAGTGCAGTCCTCAGTGCAGTCCTCAGTGCAGTTCTCAGTGCAGTCCTCAGTGCAGTCCTCAGTGTAGTCCTCAGTGTAGTCCTCAGCGCAGTCCTCAGCGCAGTCCTCAGCGCAGTCCTCAGTGTAGTCCTCAGTGCAGTCCTCAGTGCAGTCCTCAGTGCAGTCCTCAGTGTAGTCCTCAGTGTAGTCCTCAGCGTAGTCCTCAGCGTAGTCCTCAGCGCAGTCCTCAGCGCAGTCCTCAGTGCAGTCCTCAGTGCAGTCCTCAGTGTAGTTCTCACATCACTGTCATTGCTGTTTACGCCTACAAATATCTGCCCATTGAAATCAATGGGAAAAACATCATTTAGTTCATACAGGGCGTCTTTTTATGCCGCTGTTTCAAAAAACGGAGCGTAAAAAGACGCTCCGTAAAAAGTAGCAGCAGGTCCCATCGTGAGGCGTTTTTTGGAGCTGATTTTCCAATGAACACCATGAAAAACGCCTCAAAAGAAGCTCCAAATTTCATTTTCAGCTTCAGAAACGCCTGAAAATCAGAGGTTGTTTTCTCCGTATTTTTGAGACGTTCTTTGTGAAGCGTGTGAACACGGCCTTAGATCGCTGCAGTGAGTCAGGGAAGGACAGGGAAGAGACAGCGACTAATTCCTCGTGATTATCCAGAATAGCGCGGCCTCTGATCTGGGGGGGTTTACCTTTCCTTCCTTTATTAGACTTCATTGCTTCGGCCTCCTCATCTGCTGATAGATCGGGGTGATTCAGTGATCACTGCATTATGTATGAGCAGCAGCAGCAGCGTGGCCCTGGGGCCCGCACATGGACAGCCTTGACTCCGACAGGTAACAGATCGCTCTATTATATGTCAGGGAGATTGGCGGGCACGGCGTCTGCTGTGGGCGATGAGATGGATGGGCACTTACAGGGTGAAATTACTACAGATCAGTGCGAGCCCCAGACGTCCCCCTCACCTCACGCCTCCCCCTCACCTCTCCCCCTCACCTCACGCCTCCCCCTCACCTCTCCCCCTCACCTCACGCCTCCCCCTCACCTCACGCCTCCCCCTCACCTCACCTCACGCCTCCCCCTCACCTCACGCCTCCCCCTCACCTCACGCCTCCACCTCACCTCACGCCTCCCCCTCACCTCACCTCACCTCACGCCTCCCCCTCACCTCACGCCTCCACCTCACCTCACGCCTCCCCCTCACCTCACGGCTCCCCCTCACCTCACGCCTCCCCCTCCCTCACGGCTCCCCCTCACCTCACGCCTCCCCCTCCCTCACGGCTCCCCCTCACCTCACGCCTCCCCCTCCCTCACGGCTCCCCCTCACCTCACGCCTCCCCCTCACCTCACGCCTCCACCTCACCTCACGCCTCCACCTCACCTCACGCCTCCACCTCACGCCTCCCCCTCACCTCACGGCTCCCCCTCACCTCACGCCTCCCCCTCCCTCACGGCTCCCCCTCACCTCACGCCTCCCCCTCCCTCACGGCTCCCCCTCACCTCACGCCTCCCCCCTCACCTCACGCCTCCCCCTCACCTCACGCCTCCCCCTCACCTCACGCCTCCCCCTCCCTCACGGCTCCCCCTCACCTCACGCCTCCCCCTCACCTCACGCCTCCCCCTCACCTCACGCCTCCCCCTCACCTCACCTCACGCCTTCCCCTCACCTCACGCCTCCCCCTCACCTCACCTCACCTCACGCCTCCCCCTCACCTCACGCCTCCCCCTCACCTCACGCCTCCCCCTCCCTCACGGCTCCCCCTCACCTCACGCCTCCCCTTCCCTCACGGCTCCCCCTCACCTCACGCCTCCCCCTCACGCCTCCTCTGTCTTGTATCTCTCCTCATTAGTGTGAAGATGGTCGCGCTGTGGACCGCTGGCGACTGCTTCAAGACCTCGTACTTCATTATTAAGAGGACCCCGGCTCAGTTCTGGCTGTGCGGAGCCCTGCAGATCTGTCTGGACGCCGTCATCCTCCTCCAGGTCTGGTACTACAACCAGAAGCCTCATGTCAAGCTTGGCTGAGGAGCTGCCAACCACTGGAGGGCCGAACACATGCGCTGGGGCCACAAGGACGGAAGCTGGAGCCCAAAAAGGAATAATATATTAGTACTTGTTATATTCAGACCGATCGTCCCGTCTCCTCCCCGGGGGTGACCGACCCTCATCTGCCCGGAGCAGGGAAATGATGAGACTCCTCACACTCTGGGGTTCTCTTTATGCTGCAGCAGCGCAATAATAAGTAGGAACAGGGGCCCTTAACCAAATATAAAGGGGCCCCTTGTACACACGGTCAGCGGCCGCCGCCACCCACAGACCCTGCTCCCCCCTCCACCTCTTCCTGCAGCGCTGTATACAGGCCGGGGCCTCCTCCTCTCCCTGCAGCGCTGTATACAGGCCGGGGCCTCCTCCTCTCCCTGCAGCGCTGTATACAGGCCGGGGCCTCCTCCTCTCCCTGCAGCGCTGTATACAGGCCGGGGCCTCCTCCTCTCCCTGCAGCGCTGTATACAGGCCGGGGCCTCCTCCTCTCCCTGCAGCGCTGTATACAGGCCGGGGCCTCCTCCTCTCCCTGCAGCGCTGTATACAGGCCGGGGCCTCCTCCTCTCTCTGCAGCGCTGTATACAGGCCGGGGCCTCCTCCTCTCCCTGCAGTGCTGTATACAGGCCGGGGCCTCCTCCTCTCCCTGCAGCGCTGTATACAGGCCGGGGCCTCCTCCTCTCTCTGCAGCGCTGTATACAGGCCGGGGCCTCCTCCTCTCCCTGCAGCGCTGTATACAGGCCGGGGCCTCCTCCTCTCTCTGCAGCGCTGTATACAGGCCGGGGCCTCCTCCTCTCTCTGCAGCGCTGTATACAGGCCGGGGCCTCCTCCTCTCCCTGCAGCGCTGTATACAGGCCGGGGCCTCCTCCTCTCCCTGCAGCGCTGTATACAGGCCGGGGCCTCCTCCTCTCCCTGCAGCGCTGTATACAGGCCGGGGCCTCCTCCTCTCTCTGCAGCGCTGTATACAGGCCGGGGCCTCCTCCTCTCCCTGCAGCGCTGTATACAGGCCGGGGCCTGCTCCTCTCCCTGCAGCGCTGTATACAGGCCGGGGCCTCCTCCTCTCCCTGCAGCGCTGTATACAGGCCGGGCCTCCTCCTCTCCCTGCAGCGCTGTATGCAGGCCGGGGCCTCCTCCACTCCCTGCAGCGCTGTATACAGGCCGGGGCCTCCTCCACTCCCTGCAGCGCTGTATACAGGCCGGGGCCTCCTCCTCGCAGACATTGCCGATCCACACGAGCGCTGGACTTTGTGCTGTTTTTTTGTCTTGTTTTTGCTTTGTTCTATTTTACACATAAAAACAATGAGGTCTTGACAGGGTCAGGATTCACCTGGGGGGTGGGATGGGCACGGCCTGATCGTACTGCTGGGCAGGAAGCCCCCCCCGTGGCCAGTGCGCGGACATGAGAGCGTTGGGTGTGAGGCTCAAGTCCACGACTGGAGTGTTTTTCTGGTCTGCAAATTCCTGGACCGTGGTCCTTATTTTGCGGTTGAAATGTCATCCGTAGTCCATCCGTGCGGACTTCCTGCCGTCACAAATCACGGATGTCACACGGAGGTGTATCCGCAGTCTCCACGGGTCCATTGACCTCTATGGACGTAGCGTATTTGCGGGCCGTAATAAGACACGTCCTGAGTTTCTGCGGCTCATATTTGCTTTCCTGAAAGGAACTGTGAAAACCACGGTCGTGTGAATGAGGCCTAAGGCATGGCTCCTTTTTCACTTGATAAAGTCTCCTGTGTTGAGCTGGAACGTCGTGTGTATATGGACCAATAAAGCACCTTTTTCTACCTTGCTTATACCTTGGAGTGCTGCCTGATTTTTGGATTCTAGATAGATATGAGATAGATAGATAGATAGATAGATAGATAGATAGATAGATAGATAGATAGATAGATAGATAGATAGATAGATAGATAGATAGATAGATAGATAGATAGATAGATAGATATGAGATAGATATGAGATAGATATGAGATAGATAGATAGATAGATAGATAGATAGATAGATAGATAGATAGATAGATATGAGATAGATATGAGATAGATAGATAGATAGATAGATAGATAGATAGATAGATAGATAGATAGATAGATAGATAGATAGATAGATAGATATGAGATAGATAGATAGATAGATAGATAGATAGATAGATAGATAGATAGATAGATAGATAGATAGATAGATAGATAGATAGATAGATATGAGATAGATATGAGATAGATAGATAGATAGATAGATAGATAGATAGATAGATAGATAGATAGATATGAGATAGATAGATAGATAGATAGATAGATAGATAGATAGATAGATAGATAGATAGATAGATAGATAGATAGATAGATAGATAGATAGATAGATGGATAGATAGATAGATGGATAGATAGATGGATAGATGGATAGATGGATGGATAGATGGATAGATAGATAGATAGATAGATAGATAGATAGATAGATAGATAGATAGATAGATAGATAGATAGATAGATAGATAGATAGACTGATTACAGGGAATATTCCTCTTCTCGGTCGCAGATGCTTCTCCTTCTTCTGTGACTCTCGGTTTCTCATTCTTCTGATTCCAGATGGTTCTGAATCTGCCAAAAAAATAGAGAAAAAACATGCAGATCTTTAAACGTGTAACTTTAGAAGTGTCAGTCACGGGTGAATATTAATCACAGGCGGGTGACGGTGGGACGATCAGGCCCCGCGCCCGGGAATCTGCCCCAATGTCCCCAGACACTCATCTTATATAACCACACGTCCCAGAATGCTCTAGTCCTGGGGAGCGGTTGTTACGGTACGGTGAGGTCAGTGTGTATTATGATAATCGCGTGTATGGCGGCAGATGCTGGAGCGGTGCCGGCGATGACCTGATAAGTGATCATAATTACACGGATTGTGGACTTTAAGCCTCCAGTATGAAGGATGGCGCAGGATCGACTCGTCAGGCCTTCCATCTACTAAAGCGGACAAATTACTGCAATAGATCAGCAGCGACGCATTACAGGATTAATCGTGAGCGGCAGGAGAACGGATAAAGCTCAGAGGACGTTATAGAAGAACCTGGAGCTTCCCCTGGTATCTGCATCCCACAGCATAAATCTCCATATAACTGTATATACCCTGTTCTACTGGTCATGAGATACATCAGCTCTTAGGGTATGTTCACACGGCCTATTTACGGACGTAAATCGGGCGTTTTTGCCCCGAATTACGCCCGAAAATAGCGCCTCAATAGCGCTGACAAACATCTGCCCATTGAAAGCAATGGGCAGACGTTTGTCTGTTCACACGAGGCGTATATTTACGCGCCGCTGTCAAATGACGGCGCGTAAATTGACGCCCGCGTAGAAGAAGTGACCTGTCACTTCTTTGGCCGTAATTGGAGCCGCTATTCATTGACTCCAATGAATAGCAGCGCTAATTACGGCCGTAATTGAGGCGGCGTTCAAGCGCCTGCACATGCCGGTACGGCTGAAATTACGGGGATGTTTTCAGGCTGAAACATCCCCGTAATTTCAGCCGTTACGGACCCCCGCCGTGTGAACATACCCTTATACTCCAGTCACATCCAGAGCTGCAATCACAATCAGAGCATCGGCCACATCATGTGTTATACTACAGAAGTGAACAGGAAGGGTCGGTCTATTATGAATGGTGGATCCTGTGTTATCTGTATATAGGTGTTACCTGTCAGTGTAATCCTGCCTGTGATGATAATGACTGCTGAGAAGTGATCTCTACAGAACAGGAAGGGTCAGTCTATTATGAATGGTGGATCCTGTGTTATCTGTATATAGGTGTTACCTGTCAGTGTAATCCTGCCTGTGATGATAATGAGATGATGCTGAGAAGTGATCTCTACAGAACAGGAAGGGTCAGTCTATTATGAATGGTGGATCCTGTATTATCTGTATATAGGTGTTACCTGTCAGTGTAATCCTGCCTGTGATGATAATGACTGCTGAGAGGTGATCCCTACAGAACAGGAAGGATCAGTCTATTATGAATGGTGGATCCTGTGTTATCTGTATATAGGTGTTACCTGTCAGTGTAATCCTGCCTGTGATGATAATGACTGCTGAGAGGTGATCCCTACAGAACAGGAGGGATTAGTCTATTATGAATGGTGGATCCTGTGCTATCTGTATATAGGTGTTACCTGTCAGTGTAATCCTGCCTGTGATGATAATGACTGCTGAGAAGTGATCCCTACAGAACAGGAAGGGTCAGTCTATTATGAATGGTGGATCCTGTATTATCTGTATATAGGTGTTACCTGTCAGTGTAATCCTGCCTGTGATGATAATGACTGCTGAGAGGTGATCCCTACAGAACAGGAAGGGTCAGTCTATTATGAATGGTGGATCCTGTGTTATCTGTATATAGGTGTTACCTGTCAGTGTAATCCTGCCTGTGATGATAATGACTGCTGAGAGGTGATCCCTACAGAACAGGAGGGATTAGTCTATTATGAATGGTGGATCCTGTGCTATCTGTATATAGGTGTTACCTGTCAGTGTAATCCTGCCTGTGATGATAATGACTGCTGAGAGGTGATCCCTACAGAACAGGAAGGGTCAGTCTATTATGAATGGTGGATCCTCTGTTATCTGTATATAGGTGTTACCTGTCAGTGTAATCCTGCCTGTGATGATAATGACTGCTGAGAGGTGATCTCTACAGAACAGGAAGGGTCAGTATATTGTGAATGGTGCATCCGGTGTAAGGTCCTGTTCACACAGAGTTTTTTTGGAGGTGTAAAAATCTGCCTTAAAATTTCTTCGAGAACTTTGAGGCAGATTTTGACCTGCCTGCACTCTATTTGCGGCGAAAAATGCAGTGAAAAACCCTTTCTCTGCCTCACATGTCAATTGGAGGTCAGAGATGGAAATGCCTGAAGAAAGGGCGTGAGGCTTCTTTTCCCCCCAAGCATTTTTGTGCGCTTGTGGAAAAAAAACTCCTCCGCCTCCCACTGAAATCAATGGGAGGCTTTTTCAGCCGTTTATTGGCGTGGTTTCCGCATCAAAAACAAAACAAAAAATCTCAGCGTGAATTTAGGGCACGTTCACACGCTAAACAAAACACGGCGCCGTCCTCCAGGGAAAGCCAAAGATTTTCTGCCGTTTTTTAAACCAGAAACTTTTTTTGCTGCGTTTTTTACGGACGTTTTTGGAGCATTTTTTCTATTGACCCAACGAACAACGGCTCCAAAGATGACCTGCGCTTCTTTTTATGGGGCTTTTTTTACGTTCCGTTTTTTAAAACGGCCGTGTAAAAAAACGCCCCGTCGGAACGTACCGCCATTTTTCCCATTGAAATCAAAGGGCAGATGTTTGGTGGCGTTCAGCCTCCGTATTTTTAGCCGACTTTTGGGGCGTTTCCGGCTTGAAAAACATCTGAAAATAAGTTGCGTGAACATACCCTTACATGAGGGACTGAACCATTGCCCAATGTAGGTAAAAATTTACATCCCAGCAGAAATGTTGATGCATCTCTGGAAGTGATTGGAGTATAAGAGAGGATGCCACAGCAGGAAAGTTGCTGCAGCTCTGGCTGTGACTGAAGTATAAGACAATATGTCATAGCAGACATGTTGATGCAGCTCTGGATGTGAATTTATGAGAACCATGGTAACCCCTGTCAGCAGACTGAAGACCTTCAATATAACACAACTCCCCCGTATATTACACTCCCTTCCTTGCAGTCCGGCCTCCTGACCACTGATCAGACGCCATCTTGAATTTTAGCTTTCACTTCTTCTGGGCTCCCATGATGCCTCAGCACAACATCACATGAGCAGGTGGAGCCAGTACCATGTCTGCCTGCAGGGGAGGACAGTGAGATTCTCCTCCCCCCCCCTGCAGAGAGTCAGTGTGGAACAGTCCACGTGATGACATCATACAGGAAGTTCTGGTGCCCGTATCAGTGACACATTTATCCCCATAGACTCCAGCAGAGGAAACGTGTCACCGAAGCCGGGCTCAGAGTGTTACTAAGCAACGGCCCAGTGTGATATCTGGAGACCGCCGCAGCAATAAGTGGACGCACCGGCCCCTTCACAGCGGTCAGGTGCGCTTTTACCTGTGTTTTTTGTGGCATTTTTCACAGCTGCTGTTATTTTATGGGAACATACGACTTCCTCCTCGCGGCGTTCTGCTTTGCGGCATTTTATGACGTAAAGGCTGGGTTCACACACACTATTTACGTACGAAAATGCGGCTCAAAAGCGTCGGCACACATCTGCCCATTCATTTGAATGGGTCTTACGATGTTCTGTGCCGACGGTCATTTTTTTTACGCGCCGCTGTCAAAAGACGGCGCGTAAAAAAGACGCCCGCGTCAAAGAAGTGCCTGTCACTTCTTAAGACGTAATTGGAGCCGTTTTACATTGACTCCATGGAAAAACCGCTCCAATTACGTCCGTAATGGACG
Organism: Rhinoderma darwinii; assembly: GCF_050947455.1. Taxonomy (NCBI): domain Eukaryota; kingdom Metazoa; phylum Chordata; class Amphibia; order Anura; family Rhinodermatidae; genus Rhinoderma; species Rhinoderma darwinii. Next base: position 79,959,248 of record NC_134695.1, read on the forward strand.
CAGCGAAAAGTGCCTGCACATGCCATTACGTCTGAAATTGCGGAGCTGTTTTCCCCTGAAACCAGCTCCGTAATTTCAGCCGTAATGGACGCTGCCGTGTGAACATGCCCAAATTGTTTGTACAAGGAGATATCAAAGGAAAACCGCCAAAAAATAGTTACATCGTTAGAAAACGGCGGACATTTTTCTACAGTTTAAATATAAAAAACTGCGAACCCGTCCTAATGAAACAAGGGAGACGGGCGGCGAGATCTCATGGTAAACACTACAGGTGCTCTCTACAGACACTGAACCAGCAGGGGGCGGCAGTGAGATTTATGGGCAGAATTGTGAGTGTAGCTCCGGATGGAACTGGAGTATAAAACATGCTGTTACAGCAGAATTGTTACTGCAGCTTTGAATGTGACTGGAGTACGATGTAACCAAGGATCAGTAGTAGAGCAGAGGGCTTGTCCCGTTACTTGGTGTCACGGAGGATTTTTAGTGTTTGTATGTTTGGTGGGGGGAGGTGATTGGTCAGAACATGATCTATGATCGGGTCCGGTCGTCGTCTATTGGGCTTCTCTATAATCTTCCGCCAGTAATGCTGCTTGGCGGACGTGGGCCTGCGGACTCCTCCGGCACCTCGCGTTCAGATGAGACCGCCATCGCTGTGTACGACCGCAGAGATTTGCATTTTATCTGGATGTGGCGCCGGCAGAGATTGTTTGGCGCTCATATCAGATCTAACGTTAATTGGAGCCGCGCTCGTGATATCTGATGCAAATGTCGAGCGCTTTCATCCCTTTTTCTGCAGGTTTTACTGAACGACTGCGAGCGATTTACTGAGTTTAATCAACATGTCGCCCTGCGGCCACTATTTTTTGAAGAAGGGCTCAATGGCTGTGGAACGACGCAGATGCCGCCCATCCCCCCCCCCCCCACTATTGATGACGGAGATAAGTCAAACTGTGCAGGGCAAATCTATGTCCACCTGAAGAGGCGACGAGCTCCGGCCCTGTCCTGGGGTGATGTGGGCACCAGTGGGGGGTGTATGTGCCCCTCCACTATCCAATATTGCAGATTCTACTCTCATCCGGCTTCCAGGATGCGGAGAAGATAAATCCTCGGATCGTGATGATTATTGTTTACATCAGATCTGCTGTCTCTGCTGGAGAACGACGGCGACGGCTTATATGTCCATTATTCTTCACTTCATCCCAGGACGTTCTCAGCAGAAGCGAAGCACAAAAACATCCAATTATTATGTCCGATCCTTTATTGTATGATCTGATCTAATGATGTGTCCAATACAAGACTGCGACACAAAGTGATCCCCAATATCAGGAGGAGACGGGAAGTTTATATCAGTATATTATAGGAGCAGTATTATAGTAGTTATATTCTTGTATATAGGGGGCAGTATTATAGTAGTTATATTCTTGTATATAGGAGCAGTATTATAGTAGTTATATTCTTGTATATAGGGGGCAGTATTATAGTAGTTATATTCTTGTATATAGGGGCAGTATTATAGTAGTTATATTCTTGTATATATGGGCAGTATTATAGTAGTTATATTCTTGTATATAGGAGCAGTATTATAGTAGTTATATTCTTGTATATAGGGGGCAGTATTATAGTAGTTATATTCTTGTATATAGGAGCAGTATTATAGTAGTTATATTCTTGTATATAGGGGGCAGTATTATAGTAGTTATATTCTTGTATATAGGAGCAGTATTATAGTAGTTATATTCTTGTATATAGGAGCAGTATTATAGTAGTTATATTCTTGTATATAGGAGCAGTATTATAGTAGTTATATTCTTGTATATAGGAGCAGTATTATAGTAGTTATATTCTTGTATATAGGGGGCAGTATTATAGTGGTTATATTCTTGTATATAGGAGCAGTATTATAGTAGTTATATTCTTGTATATAGGGGCAGTATTATAGTAGTTATATTCTTGTATATAGGGACAGTATTATAGTAGTTATATTCTTGTATATAGGGGGCAGTATTATAGTAGTTATATTCTTGTATATAGGGGCAGTATTATAGTAGTTATATTCTTGTATATAGGGGCAGTATTATAGTAGTTATATTCTTGTATATAGGAGCAGTATTATAGTAGTTATATTCTTGTATATAGGAGCAGTATTATAGTAGTTATATTCTTGTATATAGGGGCAGTATTATAGTAGTTATATTCTTGTATATAGGGGGCAGTATTATAGTAGTTATATTCTTGTATATAGGGGCAGTATTATAGTAGTTATATTCTTGTATATAGGAGCAGTATTATAGTAGTTATATTCTTGTATATAGGGGGCAGTATTATAGTAGTTATATTCTTGTATATAGGGGGCAGTATTATAGTAGTTATATTCTTGTATATAGGGGCAGTATTATAGTAGTTATATTCTTGTATATAGGGGCAGTATTATAGTAGTTATATTCTTGTATATAGGGGGCAGTATTATAGTAGTTATATTCTTATATATAGGGGGCAGTATTATAGTAGTTATATTCTTGTATATAGGGGGCAGTATTATAGTAGTTATATTCTTGTGTATAGGGGCAGTATTATAGTAGTTATATTCTTGTATATAGGGGGCAGTATTATAGTAGTTATATTCTTGTATATAGGAGGCAGTATTATAGTAGTTATATTCTTGTATATAGGGGGCAGTATTATAGTAGTTATATTCTTGTATATAGGAGGCAGTATTATAGTAGTTATATTCTTGTATATAGGAGCAGTATTATAGTAGTTATATTCTTGTATATAGGAGCAGTATTATAGTAGTTATATTCTTGTATATAGGAGCAGTATTATAGTAGTTATATTCTTGTATATAGGAGGCAGTATTATAGTAGTTATATTCTTGTATATAGGGGGCAGTATTATAGTAGTTATATTCTTGTATATAGGAGCAGTATTATAGTAGTTATATTCTTGTATATAGGGGCAGTATTATAGTAGTTATATTCTTGTATATAGGGGGCAGTATTATAGTAGTTATATTCTTGTATATAGGAGGCAGTATTATAGTAGTTATATTCTTGTATATAGGAGCAGTATTATAGTAGTTATATTCTTGTATATAGGAGCAGTATTATAGTAGTTATATTCTTGTATATAGGGGCAGTATTATAGTAGTTATATTCTTGTATATAGGGGGCAGTATTATAGTAGTTATATTCTTGTATATAGGGGCAGTATTATAGTAGTTATATTCTTGTATATAGGAGCATTATTATAGTAGTTATATTCTTGTATATAGGGGCAGTATTATAGTAGTTATATTCTTGTATATAGGGGGCAGCATTATAGTAGTTATATTCTTGTATATAGGGCCAGTATTATAGTAGTTATATTCTTGTATATAGGGGGAGTATTATAGTAGTTATATTCTTGTATATAGGGGCAGTATTATAGTAGTTATATTCTTGTATATAGGAGGCAGTATTATAGTAGTTATATTCTTGTATATAGGGGGCAGTATTATAGTAGTTATATTCTTGTATATAGGAGGCAGTATTATAGTAGTTATATTCTTGTATATAGGAGCAGTATTATAGTAGTTATATTCTTGTATATAGGAGCAGTATTATAGTAGTTATATTCTTGTATATAGGAGCAGTATTATAGTAGTTATATTCTTGTATATAGGGGCAGTATTATAGTAGTTATATTCTTGTATATAGGGGGCAGTATTATAGTAGTTATATTCCTCTATATAGGAGCAGTATTATAGTAGTTATATTCTTGTATATAGGAGCAGTATTATAGTAGTTATATTCTTGTATATAGGGAGCAGTATTATAGTAGTTATATTCTTGTATATAAGAGCAGTATTATAGTAGTTATATTCTTGTATATAGGAGCAGTATTATAGTAGTTATATTCTTGTATATAGGGGGCAGTATTATAGTAGTTATATTCTTGTATATAGGGAACAGTATTATAGTAGTTATAGTCTTGTATATAGGGGCAGTAGTATAGTAGTTATATTCCTGTATGTAGGACCAGTATTATAGTAGTTATATTCTTGTATATAGGAGGCAGTATTATAGTAGTTATATTCTTGTATATAGGGGCAGTATTATAGTAGGTATATTCTTGTATATAGCGGCAGTATTATAGTAGTTATATTCTTGTATATAGGAGGCAGTATTATAGTAGTTATATTCTTGTATATAGGGGCAGTATTATAGTAGTTATATTCTTGTATATAGGGGCAGTATTACAGTAGTTATATTCTTGTATATAGTGGCAGTATTATAGTAGTTATATTCTTGTATATAGGGGGCAGTATTATAGTAGTTATATTCTTGTATATAGGGAGCAGTATTATAGTAGTTATATTCCTGTATATAGGAGCAGTATTATAGTAGTTATATTCTTGTATATAGTGGCAGTATTATAGTAGTTATATTCTTGTATATAGGAGCAGTATTATAGTAGTTATATTCTTGTATATAGGAGGCAGTATTATAGTAGTTATATTCTTGTATATAGGAACAGTATTATAGTAGTTATATTTTTGTATATAGGGGCAGTATTATAGTAGTTATATTCTTGTATATAGGGGGCAGTATTATAGTAGTTATATTCTTGTATATAGGACCAGTATTATAGTAGTTATATTCTTGTATATAGGGGGCAGTATTATAGTAGTTATATTCTTGTATATAGGAGCAGTATTATAGTAGTTATATTCTTGTATATAGGGGGCAGTATTATAGTAGTTATATTCTTGTATATAGGGTCAGTATTAGGGCATGACCACACGTGGCGGATTTCCTCCGCAACTGTCCGCATCAATGCCGCACAGAATCTGCGTTGCAGATTCTGCTGCGGATCTGCACAAAATGTGCAGAAAATTGATGCGGACTAGCTGCTGCGGACTGCGGGAAAAGTGCTTCCCTTCTCCCTATCAGTGCAGGATAGAGAGAAGGGACAGCACTTTCCCTAGGGAAAGTAAAAGAATTTCATACTTACCGGCCGTTGTCTTGGTGACGCGTCCCTCTTTCGGCATCCAGCCCGACCTCCCTGGATGACGCACCAGTCCATGTGACCGCTGCAGCCTGTGCTTGGCCTGTGATTGGCTGCAGCCGTCACTTAGACTGAAACGTCATCCTGGGAGGCTGGACTGGAGACAGAAGCAGGGAGTTCTCGGTAAGTATGAACTTATATGTTTTTTACAGATACATGTATATTGAGATCGGTAGTCACTGTCCCGGGTGCAGAAACAGTTACTGCCGATCGCTTAACTCTTTCAGCACCCTGGACAGTGACTATTTACAGACGTCTCCTAGCAACGCTCCCGTCATTACGGGAGCCCCATTGACTTCCTCAGTCTGGCTGTAGACCTAGAAATACATAGGTCCAGCCAGAATGAAGAAATGTCATGGTAGTAAAAACAATACGCTCCGCAGCACACATAAGATCTGCGGACTTCATTGCGGAATTTTGACTCTCCATTGAAGTCAATGGAGAAATTCCGCCATGAGTCCGCCACTGCTCCGCAACAGACAGAGCATGCTGCGGACACCAAATTCCGCTCCGCAGCCTATGCTCCGCAGCGGAATTTTACGCCTCGTCTAAACGAACACTGCTAAATTAAAGTGTAAGTCAATGGACAAACGGCTCCGCTGCGGATTAACGCTACGGAGTGTCCGCAGCGGAATTTAAGTGAAATTCCGCCACGTGTGAACCCGCCCTTATAGTAGTTATATTCTTGTATATAGGGTCAGTATTATAGTAGTTATATTCTTGTATATAGGGTCAGTATTATAGTAGTTATATTCTTGTATATAGGGTCAGTATTATAGTAGTTATATTCTTGTATATAGGGTCAGTATTATAGTAGTTATATTCTTGTATATAGGGGCAGTATTATAGTAGTTATATTCTTGTATATAGGAGCAGTATTATAGTAGTTATATTCTTGTATATAGGGGGCAGTATTATAGTAGTTATATTCTTGTATATAGGAGCAGTATTATAGTAGTTATATTCTTGTATATAGGAGCAGTATTATAGTAGTTATATTCTTGTATATAGGGGGCAGTATTATAGTAGTTATATTCCTCTATATAGGAGCAGTATTATAGTAGTTATATTCTTGTATATAGGAGCAGTATTATAGTAGTTATATTCTTGTATATAGGGAGCAGTATTATAGTAGTTATATTCTTGTATATAGGGTCAGTATTATAGTAGTTATATTCTTGTATATAGGGTCAGTATTATAGTAGTTATATTCTTGTATATAGGGTCAGTATTATAGTAGTTATATTCTTGTATATAGGAGCAGTATTATAGTAGTTATATTCTTGTATATAGGGGGCAGTATTATAGTAGTTATATTCTTGTATATAGGAGCAGTATTATAGTAGTTATATTCTTGTATATAGGAGCAGTATTATAGTAGTTATATTCTTGTATATAGGAGCAGTATTATAGTAGTTATATTCTTGTATATAGGGGGCAGTATTATAGTAGTTATATTCCTCTATATAGGAGCAGTATTATAGTAGTTATATTCTTGTATATAGGAGCAGTATTATAGTAGTTATATTCTTGTATATAGGGAGCAGTATTATAGTAGTTATATTCTTGTATATAAGAGCAGTATTATAGTAGTTATATTCTTGTATATAGGAGCAGTATTATAGTAGTTATATTCTTGTATATAGGGGGCAGTATTATAGTAGTTATATTCTTGTATATAGGGAACAGTATTATAGTAGTTATAGTCTTGTATATAGGAGCAGTATTATAGTAGTTATATTCTTGTATATAGGGGGCAGTATTATAGTAGTTATATTCTTGTATATAGGGAACAGTATTATAGTAGTTATAGTCTTGTATATAGGGGCAGTAGTATAGTAGTTATATTCCTGTATGTAGGAGCAGTATTATAGTAGTTATATTCTTGTATATAGGAGGCAGTATTATAGTAGTTATATTCTTGTATATAGGGGCAGTATTATAGTAGGTATATTCTTGTATATAGCGGCAGTATTATAGTAGTTATATTCTTGTATATAGGAGGCAGTATTATAGTAGTTATATTCTTGTATATAGGGAGCAGTATTATAGTAGTTATATTCTTGTATATAGTGGCAGTATTATAGTAGTTATATTCTTGTATATAGGGGGCAGTATTATAGTAGTTATATTCTTGTATATAGTGGCAGTATTATAGTAGTTATATTCTTGTATATAGGAGCAGTATTATAGTAGTTATATTCTTGTACAGGGCCGCCATCAGGGGGGTATTAGGGGTACTGGTGTGAGGGGCCCGGCCAAACCTAATTGAAAGGGGGGCCCGGCAACTGCCGCGACTTGCCTTTGGTAGGAAAAAACGGGCCCCTGCAATTGGGCCCGTTTTTTTCACCAAAAGAATGTCGTGAGCTGCGGGCCCCCCCCCCCCTCTCGTCATGGGGCCGTCAAACTGCCCGTCCGCGCGCGCGACCGATCACGCGCACGAGGAAACTCACGCGCGTGAGTACTTGCGAGCGTCCGCGAGCGCGCACCCACGAACGCCCGCACCAGAGATCGCCCACGCGCGCAACCGCGAAAGCCCGGAAGCGCGCACCCACGATAGCTCGGGGGCTAGCAGCCGCGATCGCCTGCAATCGCACCCGCGATCGCCCGCGCGCACCCGCGAGCGAAGCGCGCGCAGCCGCGGACACACATGGACACAACTTACCTGGAGCCTGGCTGGAGGTGAAGAACTGGACGTCTGGACCGAAGACATCGCCTGGAAGATATCGCCTGAAGAGGACTGGAGTGGGAGCCAGCAGCTCTTCTGACAGTGAATAAACTATCTCAAAGTGCTGTTTATGTATATAGGCCCTGTTCACACAGAGTATTTTGCAGGCAAAAAAAAATCTGCCTCAAAATTCCTTAAAGAATTTTGAGTCAGATTTTGACCTGCCCACACTATCTTTCCGCGTTTTTTGCTGCGTTTTTTGCCCGCGGTGATTGAGGACAGCAGACAAAAAATGCAGCGAAAAATGCATTTTCTGCCTCCCATTGATTTCGATGGGAGGTCAGAGGCGGAACAGCGGCAAGAAAGGACGTGCTGCATTTTCTTTTTTCCGCGACTGGCTCCCATTCATTTCAGATTAAATCAATGGGAGGCGGTTTTGGAAGTTGTTTGGTGCTGATTCTGACGCAGTGTCCGAGTCAATATCAAGGCCCAAAAACTCTGTGAACTGGGCCTTATTGTTAGGGCTTATTTAGACGAACGTGTAATACGTCCGTGCAACGCGCGTGATTTTCACACGCCTCGCACGGACCTATGTTACTCTATGGGGCCGTGCAGACTGTCAGTGATTTTCACGCAGCGTGTGTCCTTGTGTCCGCTGCGTAAACCTCACGACATGTCCTATATTTGTGCATTGTTCGCGCATCACGCACCCATTGAAGTCAATGGGTGCGTGAAAATCACGCCCAGCACTTCCGCAGCAGTATAAACTATGAATGAAAACAGAAAAGCACCACGTGCTACAAACATACAAACAGAGTGTCATAATGACGCCGGCTGCGCGAAACTCACGCAGCCGCGCATCATACGCTGCTGCCACACGGAGCTGTTATGGACCTTTTGCATGTGCAAAACACCACGTTTTTTGCGCGCGCAAAAAGCACACGGCCTTAGGGTAGGGACACACTAGGCATGAACACTGCGGATTTTATGCAACACATTTTATTGTGGATAATCCGCAGCGTATTACAGTCGCAGCAGAGTGGATGAGATTTGAACAAATCTCATTCACACGCTGCAAAAAAAATTGACCTGCAGTGTGGCTTTTTAACTTTCACTTGCCACTTTCACTTTCCATTGCGGGGTTCACCCAACGGAAACTTCAGACGGAACCCCGGAACGGAAGCGAACGGTGATGTGAACAGGCCCTAACACAAAAGTTTTGTATTTTTTTAAGCTGGTTCACAAAAAAAAAAAAATTCCAAATTCTACTGGACCAATTGCCTATTTAGAGACCGGCAGCAGCTCCAGTAGCGACATCATAAGGGACACACTAGGCGGATATGCTGATTAAAACTACACAGCTTATCCGCCCCGGTAGCCGCAGGGAATTCTGGCAGCAAAACCGCACCAAATAGTGGCGCAGGTTTGGTGAGGCATGTCCGCTGCGGGAATCCTGCAGGGAAAAAAAAGTTTAGACTTGCCCCGGCCGTAGTTTAAGTTTAAGTGACGCATCTCTCTCTTCTGAATGTAGCCCCGCCTCCTGGGATGACGCTGTAGACCATGTGACTGCTGCAGCAGTCACATGGGATGAAACGTCATGACAGGAGGCCGGGCTGCGCTAAGAATAGAGGATCGCGTCACCAGGACTACGGCCGGGGCAAGTCTAAACTTTTTTATAAATTTAAAAAAGTACCTTTTTTTTTTCTCATTTGTGATTTTTGCGGCAGAACCGCAGCATTTCCGCAACAGAGGAGCAGCGATCCCACAGCATAAATTGACACGCTGCGGCTTAAAAAGCCACACTGCAGGTCAAATTTTTTTTGCAGCGTGTGGATGAGATTTGTTTAAATCTCATCCACTCGGCTGCGACTGTAATACGCTGCGGATTATCCACAATAAAATGTGTTGCATAAAATCCGCAGTGTTCATGCCTAGTGTGTTCCTACCCTAAGGCCGGATTTACACAAGCGTGTGCTTTTTGCGCGCGCAAAAAACGTAGCATTTTGCGCATGCAAAAGGTCCATAACAGCTCCGTGTGTCAGCAGCGTATGATGCGCTGCTGAGTGATTTTCCCGCAGCCGCCATCATTATGACACTCTGTTTGTAGCACGCGGTGCTTTTCTGTTTTAATTCATAGTTTATACGGCTGCGGAAGTGCTGGGCATGATTTTCACACACCCATTGACTTCAATGGGTGCGTGATGCGCGAACAATGCACAAATATCGGACATGTCGTGAGTTTTACGCAGCGGACACACGCTTCGTGAAAATCACTGACAGTCTGAACGGCCCCATAGAGTAACATAGGTCCGTGCGAGGCGTGTGAAAATCACGCACGTTGCACGGATGTATTACACGTTCGTCTGAATAAGCCCTAACAATAAGGCCCAGTTCACAGAGTTTTTGGGCCTTGATATTGACTCGGACACTGCGTCAGAATCAGCACCAAACAACTTCCAAAACCGCCTCCCATTGATTTAATCTGAAATAAATGGAAGCCAGTCGCGGAAAAAAGAAAAAGCAGCACGTCCTTTCTTGCCACGGTTCCGCCTCTGACCTCCCACCAAAATCAATGGGAGGCAGAAAATGCATTTTTCGCTGCATTTTTTGTCTGCTGTCCTCAATCGCCGCGGGCAAAAAACGCGGCAAGATAGTGTGGGCAGGTCAAAATCTGCCTCAAAATTCGGTGCGCGGTTCCAGGCGGTCGCGGGTACGTTCGGTCGCTGGTGAGCACTCGTGGACGCATGCGCTGGTGGTCGCGGGTGCACGCTCGCGGACGCTCGCGAGTGCGCACGCGCGGGAGTTTGCGGGTGCGCGCGATCGGTCACGCGGGCGGTGTTAGACGGCCCCCATGACGAGAGGGGGGGGACCCGCAGATCACGACATTCTTTTGGTGAAAAAAACGAGCCCCATTGCAGGGGCCTGTTTTTTTTCTACCAAAGGCAAGTCGCGGCAGTTGCCGGGCCCCCCTTTCACTTAGGTTTGGCCGGGCCACTCACAACAGTACCCCTAATACCCCCCTGATGATATAGTGCTGGACGGAGTACCGTTAACAGGCGGTGCCACGGTAGGGGGGCCCAGACAATGTAGCTGTATGGGGCCCTGAAATTCCTGATGGCGGCCCTGGTGCTGCTACTACTACTACTACCACCACCGGTGCTGTCTGTTGGCTACCTCTACTACCACCAATACACCTCGACTGCCGTCTGCTACAAGCAGGCCTGCCCCACCACAGGGCTTTTTCTGTGACTGTCCAGTCTGTTTTAATGTGCTGCTACTACTACTACTACCACTACCCGTGCTGTCTGTTGGCTACCTCTACTACCACCAATACACCTCCACTGCCGTCTGCTACAAGCAGGCCTGAGGCCAGCCCCACCACAGGGCTTTGTCCTGTGACTGTCCAGCCTCTTTTAATGTGCTGCTACTACTACTACTACCACCACCCTTGCTGTCCGTTGGCTACCTCTACTACCACCAATACACCTCCACTGACGTCTGCTACAAGCAGGCCTGAGGCCAGCCCCACCACAGGGCTTTGTCCTGTGACTGTCCAGTCTCTTTTAATGTGCTGCTACTACTACTACCACCACCCTTGCTGTCCGTTGGCTACCCCTACTACCACCAATACACCTCCACTGCCGTCTGCTACAAGCAGGCCTGAGGCCAGCCCCACCACAGGGCTTTGTCCTGTGACTGTCTAGTCTGTTTTAATGTGCTGCTACTACTACTACCACCACCCTTGCTGTCCGTTGGCTACCTCTACTACCACCAATACACCTCCACTGCCGTCTGCTACAAGCAGGCCTGAGGCCAGCCCCACCACAGGGTTTTGTCCTGTGACTGTCCAGTCTCTTTTAATGTGCTGCTACTACTACTACCACCACCCTTGCTGTCCGTTGGCTACCCCTACTACCACCAATACACCTCCACTGCCGTCTGCTACAAGCAGGCCTGAGGCCAGCCCCACCACAGGGCTTTGTCCTGTGACTGTCTAGTCTGTTTTAATGTGCTGCTACTACTACTACTACTACTACCACCCTTGCTGTCCATTGGCTACCTCTACTACCACCAATACACCTCCACTGCCGTCTGCTACAAGCAGGCCTGAGGCCAGCCCCACCACAGGGCTTTTTCCTGTGACTGTCCAGTCTCTTTTAATGTGCTGCTGCTGCTACTACTACTCATACCACCACCCTTGCTGTCCGTTGGCTACCTCTACTACCACCAATACACCTCCACTGCCGTCTGCTACAAGCAGGCCTGATGCCTGCCCCACCACAGGGCTTTGTCCTGTGACTGTCCAGTCTCTTTTAATGTGCTGCTACTACTACTACCACCACCCTTGCTGTCCGTTGGCTACCCCTACTACCACCAATACACCTCCACTGCCGTCTGCTACAAGCAGGCCTGAGGCCAGCCCCACCACAGGGCTTTGTCCTGTGACTGTCCAGTCTCTTTTAATGTGCTGCTACTACTACTACCACCACCCTTGCTGTCCGTTGGCTACCTCTACTACCACCAATACACCTCCACTGCCGTCTGCTACAAGCAGGCCTGGAGGGCTTGTGAAAAGCCATTGCTTGTTGCTTTTACATCCATGTATGGATGAACCCCGGCAGGCATCTGCCAATAAAAAGGGTACATTTTTGGAGGGCTCGTGAAAAGCCATTGCTTGTTGCTTTTACATCCATGTATGGATGAACCCCGGCAGGCATGTGCCACCATAAAGGGTAAATTTTTTGAGGGCTTGTCAAAAGCCATTGCTTCTTCTTTTACCACCTAATATGTATGAAGGCTGGCAGGCATCTGCCGCCAAAAATGGTTCATTTTTGTACCTTTTTTAACAATGCATTACGCATACAACATGCACAAGTGCAGTGGTTTCTGTTAGTTATCACCGTGTCCCATCCGTTTTCCTATAGCCATACATGTTGGCGTAACTTTGACACTAACTTTGCCTTAAAGACAGCTCAAAAGTACTTGGATACACTCATGGGTGACCTAAGAGTGTTATACAGGGCTTCTAGGGCTTTTAAACAGTGTTATACACAATTTTTAGGGGCTTTCTTGTATTACAGGTTCGGTCAGAACTAGTTCGGTCCGAATCGAACTTTTTCATGAAATTCGGCGAACCAGGAACTTTTTCATGAAATTCGGCGAATCAGCCGAACCGAACTTTTCATAAGTTCGCTCATCTCTACCCATGATATTTACATTGGCCATGGAGCCCTTTGCTACGGCAGTTAAAATATCATCTTGTATTAGAGGAGTCTCCATAGGTCACACTGAACATCGTATAGGTCTCTTTGCTGATGACGTTATATTGTGTTTGTCCTCTCCTGGCGACACCTTGCCTCATGTACTCCAAGTCATCCAGGAATTTGGGGAGATCAGTTATTATAAAATTAACACATCAAAATCTTTAATTTTAAACATGGGTATTCCAAAATATACACAGTTGCATTTTACAAAGAGATTTTCCCTTTAAATGGGTTGAAGGATCAATTCCTTATTTAGGAATTTCTCTTACCTACTCATGTGGTAAATTGATGTCGGCTAACTATAACACTTTACTGCAGGCTTTGAATAAGGACATCATATCCTATTCTAGATTTCCTTTATCCTGGATGGGCCGTATTGCAGCCTCTAAAATGCTACTTCTCCCAAAAGTGTTATATTACTTTCGAAACCTCCCAATCCCAATTCCCAAATCTATTCTAAGACGTATTCAAATGGTGTTCACAAAATTTATTTGGAATGGGAAGAAGCCAAGGGTTGCAGCAAAAATACTGCATTTGTCTGTAGCTAAAGGAGGTCTGGGATATCCGAATATTGTTGCTTACTATAATGCGGCTATTCTGGACCAACTAAAACATTGGTGGTTATATGTTAAAAATAAGCACTGGGTGGAGTTAGAAGCGCATATACTACACAGTTCAGACTTAAAGGATGTGTTGGGTTCCGTGAGGATGGGGGAATGCATATTGGCTAAACTATCCCCTACAATTAAAGCATCTATTCAGATTTGGAAGGGTGTGTCTGATAATGCCTCTATTCTCCCTCTTAGACATAGTATGGTTTCCTTAGCTATGGTGCAACGTTGTATACCTAATTAAAATTTCTCAGAATGGACCATAAAAGGTATTAGGTCATTGGAATTATTATACGATAACAATTTATTGTTACCCTATTCTATAATCTCTTCTAAATGCGATCTAAACCCTAAGGATTTTTAAAAATATTTTCAGTTGAGACATTTTTTTTCCTCTGTTAAGTTTACGGTCAATGCCCCCACTTCTAATTATGAAAAATATTTCTATAACCCTAAGTTGATAACTAAAGGAATATCTAAATCTTATGAGGCAATTCATCAGGATGAATCATCTTTGCCTACCCTTAATTTCATACAAAAATGGGAATTGGAGCTGGGAGGTACATATAGTATTGAACAGTGGGAGGCAGAGTTTAAAATTTGTTCTAAGTCTTCCCACTGTGTAAATCATCTGGAAGCCTCTCGAATATTGCTTTATAGATGGTACATGACTCCATACCGCCTATCCAAAATGTTTCCTACTGTGTCCTATATCTGTTGGCGATGCAACACTTCTGTTGGCTCATTATTACATATCTGGTGGAGTTGTGATGTCATCGCTCCGTTTTGGGCAGAGATGCAACAAATGTTAACCAGTATAATCGGCTTTCCGGTTCCTTGGGGACCAGAAGTAGCACTGCTTTCTTTGAAATTAGAAGATATAGGCATTGAAAATAGTACGGTCATGGCTCATGTACTAACTTTAGCGAGAACAAGTATTGCTCAGAGATGGAAAAGCTCTTCTATTCCGACTAAGGTAGAAATCTTGCACAAGGTTCAGTACAATTGTATTATGGAACACTTAATTTACACAAGACTACATAAGACACAGGAATTTGCTTACAAATGGTCTAAATGGCTTGTTTTTAATGGCTCACAGCTTCCTTTATAGAAAGACCTTATAGAAGCATAGTAGGGTCCTTATGTATATTCTAAATCCTAGAACAGGGACTTTATGTTTTTATGTTTGTCTGTATGTTTTATGTTTATTTATTTTTTTTACATTGGATAGTTGTAAAATAGTAAAATTTACATTCATGGAAGTTCAATTCTGGTTACATTATTAATTACTGATACTATGATTATCTCATTATGTACCCAGTATATTTCTAATGCATGTATGTGTATACTGACTATTGGATTAACTTTAAATCTTTATGCTTTTTGCGATCTCATAAATTGGTAAAATTTAATATTTCCAATGTTAATGTCTTGTTTATTTTTGTATAACTTTGAAAAACCTTCAATAAAAATTTTGTTAAAGAAAGAATGTCAGCAGCTCACTCCACAAACCATTCCTTCTGGGAAATTGTTTGTACCTCCTCAGTTCAGATTTCGTTGGCTTAATGAGTTATCTTATTCTGATTTTGTTTTGTGTGGTCATCCAGGGATAACTGGTACTAAAAAACAAATCTCACGTTTCTACTGGTGGCCATCTGTATCTTGTGGTGTTAGTTCCTATGTCTCTGCTTATAATGTCTGCGCTTGCGCTAGGACTCCTCTAGTTCGTCCTATGGGTGAACTACTTCCATTGTCTGTTCCACAGAAACCTTAGTCCCATCACCAATTTGCCTCCCTCTGAAGGGAAAACTGTCATTTTCAATGTGGTAGATCGTTTCAGTAAAATGTGTAATTTCATTCAATTGCCTCAACTCCCTGATTCCAATTATTTATTGATAAAGTGGTTAGTCTGCATGGTATTCCGGAAAATATTGTCTCTGACAGAGGTGTACAATTTGGGCTAACTTCTGGAGAGCTTTCTGTAAGAAACTTGGTGTACAGTTATCTTTCTCTTCTTCATTTCACTCTGAGACTAATGGTCAAACCGAGCGATTTAATCAAACTTTAGAACAGTATCTTAGGTGTTATATTTCGAATAACACGGCTGAATGGGTCTCGTATTTTCCATTGGCGGAACTATAAATACTCGCCACCATGTTTCTCTTGATACCTCGCCGTTTTTATGTAATTAATGTTTTCATCCTCGTTTTGGTTCATATCAACCTGAAGAATTCCCAATTAATTCAAAAGAAAAATGCTGACAAAAAACGTACGGTGGGTCCTGTGATCAGTGTGGGACAAAAGGTGTAGCATTCTACTAAGAGTCTTCGACTGAAAGTACTGTCTCGTAAGTTTGCTCCTAGGTTTATTGGTCCATACGAAATTGTTGAAGATATTGACCCTGTGTCTTTTCGCCTGGCTCTTTCTCCTTCTTTTAAAATTCATGATGTTTTTCACAAATCTCTCCTTTGTACCACCATCAAATCCACTCAAAAAACCTTCTCCTCCAACCTAGCCTGAAGTTTAAGGGTCCGGTGGCCCCTCGTAGAAAGTTGATACTGTTCGGAAACGTCAGTCACTTTTAGGTTGTCATGACTACTAGCCAAGCTTGTTGGTGGCCCCAGTTGGAGATGCAGAGCCAATCTTATTTCTATGTCTGCAACCTATCAGGGCCTCGGTGGAGTATTTGAGTCGGTTCAGTTTTCTTTTTGTTGCTTGTGATTTTCTTGTGAATGCATGTGTCTGATCAAGCTCCTGGTTACACCCTGAATCACCTTGACTACTTGGACACCTTGACCTGAACTTCGATTTGTCTTTGAATTTACCCTCTGCTCACTGATTTGGATATTCTGCACACGGCTGGTTTCGACCTCTGCAACTCCTGGTATTCTTCTGTTTTGCAATTTGGACTGTTAGTCTCTCCTGGTCTGAACTATGCTTGTTGTAGGGGCAGGAGGATGATCCAAATGGGTGATAATCGCATTTCCTGCCAGTAGGAGCTGATCCTGGTGTGTACGCAGGTAATGCACGTCCGTTTGCATCACCTGAAACGCCGTCTTAGGTAGACCAGTGGGTTCCATGACCTGAGCGTCCTTTCACGATCTAGGGGTATGTGGAACCACTAGGCTGCTCCGCCGTAGCAGAGTGGCAGCTAGCCAAACAACAGTCTATATATAGTCTATGCAAAGTCTTAAGCACAAGAGTACCTGTCTGAGTCCAGACAGAGACGCGGTGTAGCCCACTTAGATGGTGGGGCCCACTGCAACCGCTCCCACCATGATCGCCGCTCCCACTGCCCCCGCCATGGCCACACCACATAGGATGGCCTACTGCCTGTCTGATTACATGCATAAGCGCTGAATGGCTGTGCACATTTTGTGCCCGACCATTCAGCGCCTGACAATGACGCTGATTGGCAGGGTAGAATGACTTGCCCCACCAATGAGTGCCTTTCAACAACGATAGCGCTTGCAGGGGCTGCTATATGTGGGACACTATCTACTGGGGCTGAAAAATGTGGAGCGCTATCTATAGGGGGCTATATGTGGGGCACTATCTCAGGGGGCTGTATGTGGGTACTATCTACGGGGGGATCTATGGGGGCACTATTTACAGTTAGCACTGTGTGTGTGTGTGTGTGTGTGTGTGTGGGACAGTGTATGGTGCTATTATAATCAGTGACACAGTGTAATGACGGGGAAGGGAGACAGACATGTGAGCCCTAATCTACCCGCCACTCAGTCCCTGCCTACTTGCAACGGCCCATCCTAGGCGACCGCGTACAACTGGGCGACGGTCCCTACGCTCAATAAGTGCACGACAGACAAACAGACATGGGTACACAGAAGCTAAGGGAAATGGGGCAGTTGCCCACGGCAACACCGTGAGCAACAAGAGAAGTGAACGAGCCAAGTCAAACCAGGAGTGTACGAGGTACCAAACGCAGAGCAGGAGAGTAGTGAACGAGCCGAGTCAAACCAGGAGTGTACGAGGTACCAAACGCAGAGCAGGAGAGTAGTCAGTAAGCCAGGGTCAATATGAAGCAAGGGACAAATAGTTCAAGCAGCAGCAGCAGAGCCAGGAAACAGGAGAATCACAGGCAAAGAAGGAGCAGGAAGTGAAGGTATAAATAGACAGAGGGCGGGAGCTAGCTCCGTCTGGCCAGGCTGTGATAGGCTCTCCCACTCCTCAGCCTCCCAGCCTGATTGGTAGGAGGAGGGGTCACTCGATCAGACTTAGGAGCAGGTGCAGACTGACTAACCACGGGCGTCGACACAGAAGCTGTGTCTGGCAGATCCTTTACACACAGTGTATGGTGCTATTATAATCAGGGACACAATGTATGGTGCTATTATAATCAGGGACACAGTGTATGGTGCTATTATAATCAGGAACACAGTGTATGGTGCTATTATAATCAGGGACACAATGTATGGTGCTATTATAATCGGCGACATTGTATGGTGCTTTTATGGTCGGGGACACAGTGTATTGTGCTATTATGATTAGAGGTGCAGTGTATGGCGCTATTATATAGTGTGTGGCACCATGAGAATTGTATCTTCGTTTATCGGTGCAGAAATGTTTGAAAAGTGGGAAGCTGAAGACATCTGAGAGGCAAATTTCAGAAATGGGCTGTGGCCGGAAGAAGTCATCATAGAGGTCTGGACCTGATGGAGACAAAAGAGAAAAGGAACAACTAGAATCTGAAAAGACATCACCGGTGAGTCACTTAATGTAAATATTTATTCTGCCTCTAATCAGTACTGTAGTCACTGTAAGATCTGCAGTGAGATGATGGGTGGTATGATTTTTTGGGTGAAACAGCAACTCTCAGCATATCCTTACCAGGTCATACCTTGTTCAGGTTATGCTGGGAGCAGTAGTTTTACACCGTACAAACCTATACGGCAGGGGTAGACTGGCTGGTATATACTGGGATGATTGGGTTTCTACAGGGATTATTATATACAGGGATGATGGTTGTTATATACAGGGATGATGGGTTGTCCAGCCATTATCCCTGCATTAACCCCTCATCATCCCTGTGTATACCACCCATCATGCCATTATATAACCCCCATCATCCCTGTATATAACCCCCATCATCCCTGTATATACCAGCCATCATCCCTGCTTATAACCCCATCTTACCTGTATATACTAGCCAGGCTGGTTTATACAGAGATGATAGGGGTTATATACATGGATTATGGCTGGTATATACAGGGATGATGGCTGGTATAGTCAGGGATGATGGGGGTTATAAACAGAGATGATGGGGGTTACATACAGGGATAATGGCTGGTATATAATTAGAATGTGCCTCTTCAGTTGTAAACATGTGTTAGGGGGACCCACTGGGTTGGGCCCACTCAGATATTCCCCCCCCCCTGTGCTAAACTACTAGCTACACCTCAGCCCCGTGTAGATAGTGGCACACAGACCCCCTTCAGATGGTGCCACACAGCCCTCCCTTGCAGATGGTGCCACACAGCCCCCTTGTAGATGATGCCACACAGCCCCCCCCCCTCGTAGACGATGCCACACAGCCCCCCTCTTGTAGAAAGAAATTAAAAAATACTTACTTAGCCCCGTTCCCTGCTCTGAGACCATTGCACAGGCCGGCGTGATCCAGTGACGTCATCACGCCGGCCTGCGCTGGCCTGTAGCCTAGTTGTGGCGGAGCAGGGAGCTGCTCTGCCATAGTATTCAATTGTATCTGTGACCTGAGGAAGAATATACAATTAAACATGGAAGTCGCTAGCACCGGCCCCCCCCCCCCCCCTGTGCTAGTGACACCACCGGGCATGAACGGGCCCATGCAGCCTGGTCCATAAATCTAACTTGAGAGGATGGGAGCAGCTGTTTTAATACAGCTGATCTGCGGTGCCCCCCTTCCCTACAATGTAGTTGCGCCCCAGGGCACATGCCCCGCCTGCCCCCCCTAGCTACCGCCAAGAATAGGAGAACTATTTGCTTTTAAACTCGCACATCGCTAAAATTCTTTTATTTTCGGATTGTGTACTGAAAATTCACTACAAATTACAATATAACTCATGTGAATGGGGTTTATCTTTTTTTGAAGGATGGAATAGCAAAGTAGACTATGCTATTCCATCCTGAGAGATCCCGCAAAAAAACCAAAATGTATACCCATCCAGACAACACTTTATGGACAGTAATCACAATCGCTCTGCCCTTGGACTTTGGACCTCTAGTAGAAGCTCTGCCCCGGGACTCCAGCCCTGGGAAAGCTACTAACGTCACAGTGACTTCAGGAGTTTCCCCAGGACCATTTCCCAGGCAACATATCCCACTGTATTCCATACAGTGGGATACGTTTTGGCTGAATTGAACAAAACTGGTGCATTTTAACAGTTATTAAAATTAGGGCATTAACCGGTCATGTGCCTGACCCATTGTTTCGTTCACTGTAATTGACATCAGTATCAAAATCAGTTAACGAGCATAACGTACAAACGTGAGCGCACCACTTTCCGTTGCCCAACACTTGGTTGGGGGGCCCAGACTCCATGGCTGTATGGGGCCCAGAAATTCCTGATGGCGACCCTGTTCTTGTATATAGGAGGCAGTATTATAGTAGTTATATTCTTGTATATAGTGGCAGTATTATAGTAGTTATATTCTTGTATATAGGAACAGTATTATAGTAGTTATAGTTTTGTATATAGGGGCAGTATTATAGTAGTTATATTCTTGTATATAGGGGGCAGTATTATAGTAGTTATATTCTTGTATATAGGAGCAGTATTATAGTAGTTATATTCTTGTATATAGGGGCAGTATTATAGTAGTTATATTCTTGTATATAGGACCAGTATTATAGTAGTTATATTCTTGTATATAGGGTCAGTATTATAGTAGTTATTGTAATGGCAGGAAGGAGGTGAAGGGAAAGTGAGCCCTAATCTACCCACCGCCCTGTCCCTGCCTACTTGCAACGACCCGCCCTAGGCGACGAGGTACAACTGGGCGGCGGTCCCTACGCTGGCTAAGTGCACAGGAAGACAAACAGGGAACACGCAAGGGAAGGGGCAGTAGCCACGGAACGCCACGAGGAAACGGGGCGGCGAACGAACAGTCAGGACCAGGACGAAGTGAGTACACCCGAGCAGGCACGGAGACAGAAGCAAGCCAGGGCAAGCAAGCAGGTCAAGCAGAACTGCAGCAAGGCAGAAGCACGGCAGAAGCAGGCTGGAGCAAGCAGCAGTGGGGCCAGGAATCCAAAAGAATTACAAGCACTGAGGGAGAGCACAGGGCAGGTAATAAAGGGCAGGGGGCGGAGCTAACTCCGAGAGACCAGGCCGCGATAGGCTCTCCCACTCCTGAGCCTGCCACCCTGGTTGGTGGGAGATGGTGTCAGTCGAGCAGGTCTGGCCTCAGGTGTGGATTGATTAATCCCAGGAGTATAGCTAGATGAAGTACCTGGCAGATCCCTAACAGTTATATTCTTGTATATAGGGTCAGTATTATAGTAGTTATATTCTTGTATATAGGGTCAGTATTATAGTAGTTATATTCTTGTATATAGGGTCAGTATTATAGTAGTTATATTCTTGTATATAGGGTCAGTATTATAGTAGTTATATTCTTGTATATAGGGGCAGTATTATAGTAGTTATATTCTTGTATATAGGAGCAGTATTATAGTAGTTATATTCTTGTATATAGGGGGCAGTATTATAGTAGTTATATTCTTGTATATAGGAGCAGTATTATAGTAGTTATATTCTTGTATATAGGGGCAGTATTATAGTAGTTATATTCTTGTATATAGGGGCAGTATTATAGTAGTTATATTATTGTATATAGGAGCAGTATTATAGTAGTTATATTCTTGTATATAGGGGGCAGTATTATAGTAGTTATATTCTTGTATATAGGTGGCAGTATTATAGTAGTTATATTCTTGTATATAGGAGCAGTATTATAGTAGTTATATTCTTGTATATAGGGGCAGTATTATAGTAGTTATATTCTTGTATATAGGAGCAGTATTATAGTAGTTATATTCTTGTATATAGGACCAGTATTATAGTAGTTATATTCTTGTATATAGAGGCAGTATTATAGTAGTTATATTCTTGTATATAGGAGCAGTATTATAGTAGTTATATTCTTGTATATAGGGGGCAGTATTATAGTAGTTATATTCTTGTATATAGGGGGCAGTATTATATTAGTTATATTCTTGTATATAAGGGGCAGTATTATAGTAGTTATATTCTTGTATACAGGGGCAGTATTATAGTAGTTATATTCTTGTATATAGGGGGAAGCATTATAGTAGTTATATTCTTGTATATAGGAGCAGTATTATAGTAGTTATATTCTTGTATATAGGGGGCAGTATTATAGTAGTTATATTCTTGTATATAGAGGCAGTATTATAGTAGTTATATTCTTGTATATAGGGGGCAGAATTATAGTAGTTATATTCTTGTATATAGGGAGCAGTATTATAGTAGTTATATTCTTGTATATAGGAGGCAGTATTATAGTAGTTATATTCTTGTATATAGGAGCAGTATTATAGGAGTTATATTCTTGTATGTAGGAGCAGTATTATAGTAGTTATATTCTTGTATATAGGAGCAGTATTATAGTAGTTATATTCTTGTATATAGGGACAGTATTATAGTAGTTATATACTTGTATATAGGGAGCAGTATTATAGTAGTTATATTCTTGTATATAGGGGGCAGTATTATAGTAGTTATATTCTTGTATATAGGGGGCAGTATTATAGTAGTTATATTCTTGTATATAGGGGGCAGTATTATAGTAGTTATATTCTTGTATATAGGAGGCAGTATTATAGTAGTTATATTCTTGTATATAGGAGCAGTATTATAGAAGTTATATTCTTGTATGTAGGAGCAGTATTATAGTAGTTATATTCTTGTATATAGGAGCAGTATTATAGTAGTTATATTCTTGTATATAGGGGGCAGTATTATAGTAGTTATATTCTTGTATATAGGAGCAGTATTATAGTAGTTATATTCTTGTATATAGGGGCAGTATTATAGTAGTTATATTCTTGTATGTAGGAGCAGTATTATAGTAGTTATATTCTTGTATATAGGGGGCAGTATTATAGTAGTTATATTCTTGTATATAGGGGCAGTATTATAGTAGTTATATTCTTGTATATAGGAGCCGTATTATAGTAGTTATATTCTTGTATATAGGGGCAGTATTATAGTAGTTATATTCCTGTATATAGGAAGCAGTATTATAGTAGATATATTCTTGTATATAGGGGGCAGTATTATAGTAGTTATATTCTTGTATATAGGAGCAGTATTATAGTAGTTATATTCTTGTATATAGGGGGCAGTATTATAGTAGTTATATTCTTGTATATAGGGGGCAGTATTATAGTAGTTATATTCTTGTATATAGGAGCAGTATTATAGTAGTTATATTTTTGTATATAGGGGGCAGTATTATAGTAGTTATATTCTTGTATACAGGGGCAGTATTATAGTTGTTATATTCTTGTATATAGGAGCAGTATTATAGTAGTTATATTCTTGTAAATAGGGGGCAGTATTATAGTAGTTATATTCTTGTATATAGGAGCAGTATTATAGTAGTTATATTCTTGTATATAGGGGCAGTATTATAGTAGTTATATTCCTGTATATAGGGGCAGTATTATAGTAGTTATATTCTTGTATATAGGAGCAGTATTATAGTAGTTCTATTCTTGTATATAGGAGCAGTATTATAGTAGTTCTATTCTTGTATATAGGAGCAGTATTATAGTAGTTATATTCCTGTATATAGGAGCAGTGTTATAGTAGTTATATTCTTGTATTTAGGGGCAGTATTATAGTAGTTATATTCTTGTATATAGGAGCAGTATTATAGTAGTTATATTCTTGTATATAGGGGGCAGTATTATAGTAGTTATATTCTTGTATATAGGAGCAGTATTATAGTAGTTATATTCTTATATATAGGAGCAGTATTATAGTAGTTATATTCTTGTATATAGGGGCAGTAATATAGTCGTTATATTCTTGTATATAGGGGCAGTATTATAGTAGTTATATTCTTGTATATAGGAGCAGTATTATAGTAGTTATATTCTTGTATATAGGAGCAGTATTATAGTAGTTATATTCTTGTATATAGGGGGCAGTAATATAGTAGTTATATTCTTGTATAAAGGGGCAGTATTATAGTAGTTATATTCTTGTATATAGGAGCAGTATTATAGTAGGTATATTCTTGTATATAGGGGGCAGTATTATAGTAGGTATATTCTTGTATATAGGGGGCAGTATTATAGTAGTTATATTCTTGTATATAGGGGCAGTATTATAGTAGTTATATTCTTGTATATAGGAGCAGTATTATAGTAGTTATATTCTTGTATATAGGGGCAGTATTATAATAGTTATATTCTTGTATATATGAGCAGTATTATAGTAGTTATATTCTTGTATATAGGAGCAGTATTATAGTAGTTATATTCTTGTATATAGGGGGCAGTATTATAGTAGTTATATTCTTGTATATAGGGGGCAGTATTATAGTAGTTATATTCTGGTATATAGGGGGCAGTATTATAGTAGTTATATTCTTGTATATAGGGGGCAGTATTATAGTAGGTATATTCTTGTATATAGGAGCAGTATTATAGTAGTTATATTCTTGTATATAGGGGCAGTATTATAGTAGTTATATTCTTGTATATAGGAGCCGTATTATAGTAGTTATATTCTTGTATATAGGGGCAGTATTATAGTAGTTATATTCCTGTATATAGGAAGCAGTATTATAGTAGATATATTCTTGTATATAGGGGGCAGTATTATGGTAGTTATATTCTTGTATATAGGAGCAGTATTATAGTAGTTATATTCTTGTATATAGGGGGCAGTATTATAGTAGTTATATTCTTGTCTATAGGAGCAGTATTATAGTAGTTATATTCTTGTATATAGGGGGCAGTATTATAGTAGTTATATTCTTGTATATAGGGGGCAGTATTATAGTAGTTATATTCTTGTATACAGGGGCAGTATTATAGTAGTTATATTCTTGTATATAGGAGCAGTATTATAGTAGTTATATTCTTGTAAATAGGGGGCAGTATTATAGTAGTTATATTCTTGTATATAGGAGCAGTATTATAGTAGTTATATTCTTGTATATAGGGGGCAGTATTATAGTAGTTATATTCTTGTATATAGGAGCAGTATTATAGTAGTTATATTCTTGTATATAGGGGCAGTATTATAGTAGTTATATTATTGTATATAGGGGGCAGTAATATAGTAGTTATATTCTTGTATATAGGTGCAGTATTATAGTAGTTATATTCCTGTATATAGGGGCAGTATTATAGTAGTTATATTCTTGTATATAGGAGCAGTATTATAGTAGTTCTATTCTTGTATATAGGAGCAGTATTATAGTAGTTCTATTCTTGTATATAGGCGCAGTATTATAGTAGTTATATTCTTATATATAGGAGCAGTATTATAGTAGTTATATTCTTGTATATAGGGGGCAGTAATATAGTAGTTATATTCTTGTATATAGGGGCAGTATTATAGTAGTTATATTCTTGTATATAGGGGGCAGTATTATAGTAGTTTTAATCTTGTATATAGGGGCAGTATTATAGTAGTTATATTCTTGTATATAGGAGCAGTATTATAGTAGTTATATTCTTGTATATAGGGGCAGTATTATAATAGTTATATTCTTGTATATAGGAGCAGTATTATAGTAGTTATATTCTTGTATATAGGGGGCAGTATAATAGTAGTTATATTCTTGTATATAGGAGCAGTATTATAGTAGTTATATTCTTGTATATAGGGGGCAGTATTATAGTAGTTATATTCTTGTATATAGGAGCAGTATTATAGTAGTTATATTCTTGTATATAGGGGGCAGTATAATAGTAGTTATATTCTTGTATATAGGAGCAGTATTATAGTAGTTATATTCTTGTATATAGGGGCAGTATTAGGGCGGGTTCACACATGGCGGATTTTCACTTAAATTCCGCTGCGGACACTCCGCAGCGTTAATCCGCAGCGGAGCCGTTTCTCCATTGACTTTCACTTTAATTTAGCAGTGTTCGTTTACACGATGCGTACAATTCCGCTGCGGAGCATAGGCTGCGGAGCGGAATGTGGTGTCCGCAGCATGCTCTGTCTGTTGCGGAGCAGTGGCGGACTGGTTGCGGACTCATGGCGGAATTTCTCCATTGACTTCAATGGAGATTCTAAGTTCCGCAATGAAGTCCGCAGCTGTCATGCACATGTTATGTGTGGTGCGGAGCGTATTGGTTTTTTAACATGACATTTCTTCATTCTGGCTGGACCTATGTATTTCTAGGTCTACAGCCAGACTGAGGAAGTCAATGGGGCTCCCGTAATGACGGGAGCGTTGCTAGGAGACGTCAGTAAATAGTCACTGTCCAGGGTGCTGAAAGAGTTAAGCGATCGGCAGTAACTGTTTCTGCACCCGGGACAGTGACTACCGATCCCAATATACATGTATCTGTAAAAAAACATATAAGTTCATACTTACCGAGAACTCCCTGTTTCTGTCTCCAGTCCGGCCTCCCAGGATGACGTTTCAGTGTAAGTGACGGCTGCAGCCAATCACAGGCCAAGCACAGGCTGCAGCGGTCACATGGACTGGCGCGTCATCCAGGGAGGTCGGGCTGGATGCCGAAGGAGGGACGCGTCACCAAGACAACGGGCGGTAAGTATGAATTTCTTTTACTTTCACTAGGGAAAGTGCTGTCCCTTCTCTCTATCCTGCACTGATAGGGAGAAGGGAAGCACTTTTCCCGCAGTCCGCAGCAGCTAGTCCGCATCAATTTTCTGCACATTTTGTGCAGATCCGCAGCCGTAATCCGCAACCCGGATTAGGTGCGGCATTGATGCGGACAGTTGCGGAGGAATTCCGCCATGTGTGGTCATGCCCTTATAGTAGTTATATTCTTGTATATAGGGGGAAGTAATATAGTAGTTATATTCTTGTATATAGGGGCAGTATTATAGTAGTTATATTCTTGTATATAGGAGCAGTATTATAGTAGTTATATTCTTGTATATAGGAGGCAGTATTATAGTAGTTATATTCTTGTATATAGGGGGCAGTAATATAGTAGTTATATTCTTGTATATAGGGGCAGTATTATAGTAGTTATATTCTTGTATATAGGAGCAGTATTATAGTAGTTATATTCTTATATATAGGAGCAGTATTATAGTAGTTATATTCTTGTATATAGGGGGCAGTAATATAGTAGTTATATTCTTATATATAGGAGCAGTATTATAGTAGTTATATTCTTGTATATAGGAGGCAGTATTATAGTAGTTATATTCTTGTATATAGGGGGCAGTAATATAGTAGTTATATTCTTGTATATAGGGGCAGTATTATAGTAGTTATATTCTTGTATATAGGAGCAGTATTATAGTAGTTATATTCTTGTATATAGGAGCAGTATTATAGTAGTTATATTCTTGTATATAGGGGTCAGTAATATAGTCGTTATATTCTTGTATATAGGGGCAGTATTATAGTAGTTATATTCTTGTATATAGGAGCAGTATTATAGTAGGTATATTCTTGTATATAGGGGGCAGTATTATAGTAGGTATATTCTTGTATATAGGGGGCAGTATTATAGTAGGTATATTCTTGTATATAGGAGCAGTATTATAGTAGTTATATTCTTGTATATAGGGGCAGTATTATAGTAGTTATATTCTTGTATATAGGGGGCAGTATTATAGTAGTTATAATCTTGTATATAGGGGCAGTATTATAGTAGTTATATTCTTGTATATAGGAGCAGTATTATAGTAGTTATATTCTTGTATATAGGGGCAGTATTATAGTAGTTATATTCTTGTATATAGAGGGCAGTATTATAGTAGTTATATTCCTGTATATAGGGGGCAGTATTATAGTAGTTATATTCTTGTATATAGGAGCAGTATTATAGTAGTTATATTCTTGTATATAGGGGCAGTATTATAATAGTTATATTCTTGTATATAGGAGCAGTATTATAGTAGTTATATTCTTGTATATAGGGGGCAGTATAATAGTAGTTATATTCTTGTATATAGGAGCAGTATTATAGTAGTTATATTCTTGTATATAGGGGGCAGTATTATAGTAGTTATATTCTTGTATATAGGAGCAGTATTATAGTAGTTATATTCTTGTATATAGGGGGCAGTATAATAGTAGTTATATTCTTGTATATAGGAGCAGTATTATAGTAGTTATATTCTTGTATATAGGGGCAGTATTATAGTAGTTATATTCTTGTATATAGGGGGAAGTAATATAGTAGTTATATTCTTGTATATAGAGGCAGTATTATAGTAGTTATATTCTTGTATATAGGAGCAGTATTATAGTAGTTATATTCTTGTATATAGGAGCAGTATTATAGTAGTTATATTCTTATATATAGGAGCAGTATTATAGTAGTTATATTCTTGTATATAGGGGGCAGTAATATAGTAGTTATATTCTTGTATATAGGGGCAGTATTATAGTAGTTATATTCTTGTATATAGGAGCAGTATTATAGTAGTTATATTCTTATATATAGGAGCAGTATTATAGTAGTTATATTCTTGTATATAGGGGGCAGTAATATAGTAGTTATATTCTTGTATATAGGGGCAGTATTATAGTAGTTATATTCTTGTATATAGGAGCAGTATTATAGTAGTTATATTCTTGTATATAGGAGCAGTATTATAGTAGGTATATTCTTGTATATAGGGGGCAGTATTATAGTAGTTATATTCTTGTATATAGGGGCAGTATTATAGTAGTTATATTCTTGTGAATAGGAGCAGTATTATAGTAGTTATATTCTTGTATATAGGGGCAGTATTATAATAGTTATATTCTTGTATATAGGAGCAGTATTATAGTAGTTATATTCTTGTATATAGGAGCAGTATTATAGTAGTTATATTCTTGTATATAGGGGGCAGTATTATAGTAGTTATATTCTTGTATATAGGGGGCAGTATTATAGTAGTTATATTCTTGTATATAGGGGCAGTATTATAGTAGTTATATTCCTGTATATAGGGGCAGTATTATAGTAGTTATATTCTTGTATATAGGAGCAGTATTATAGTAGTTATATTCTTGTATATAGGAGCAGTATTATAGTAGTTCTATTCTTGTATATAGGAGCAGTATTATAGTAGTTATATTCCTGTATATAGGAGCAGTGTTATAGTAGTTATATTCTTGTATTTAGGGGCAGTATTATAGTAGTTATATTCTTGTATATAGGGGCAGTATTATAGTAGTTATATTCTTGTATATAGGGGGCAGTATTATAGTAGTTATATTCTTGTATATAGGAGCAGTATTATAGTAGTTATATTCATATATATAGGAGCAGTATTATAGTAGTTATATTCATATATATAGGAGCAGTATTATAGTAGTTATATTCTTGTATACAGGGGCAGTATTATAGTAGTTATATTCTTGTATATAGGAGCAGTATTATAGTAGCTATATTCTTGTAAATAGGGGGCAGTATTATAGTAGTTATATTCTTGTATATAGGAGCAGTATTATAGTAGTTATATTCTTGTATATAGGGGGCAGTATTATAGTAGTTATATTCTTGTATATAGGGGCAGTATTATAGTAGTTATATTCCTGTATATAGGGGCAGTATTATAGTAGTTATATTCTTGTATATAGGAGCAGTATTATAGTAGTTATATTCTTGTATATAGGAGCAGTATTATAGTAGTTCTATTCTTGTATATAGGAGCAGTATTATAGTAGTTATATTCCTGTATATAGGAGCAGTGTTATAGTAGTTATATTCTTGTATTTAGGGGCAGTATTATAGTAGTTATATTCTTGTATATAGGGGCAGTATTATAGTAGTTATATTCTTGTATATAGGGGGCAGTATTATAGTAGTTATATTCTTGTATATAGGAGCAGTATTATAGTAGTTATATTCATATATATAGGAGCAGTATTATAGTAGTTATATTCATATATATAGGAGCAGTATTATAGTAGTTATATTCTTGTATATAGGGGGCAGTAATATAGTAGTTATATTCTTGTATATAGGGGCAGTATTATAGTAGTTATATTCTTGTATATAGGAGCAGTATTATAGTAGGTATATTCTTGTATATAGGGGGCAGTATTATAGTAGTTATAATCTTGTATATAGGGGCAGTATTACAGTAGTTATATTCTTGTATATAGGAGCAGTATTATAGTAGTTATATTCTTGTATATAGGGGCAGTATTATAATAGTTATATTCTTGTATATAGGAGCAGTATTATAGTAGTTATATTCTTGTATATAGGGGGCAGTATTATAGTAGTTATATTCTTGTATATAGGGGGCAGTATTGTAGTAGTTATATTCTGGTATATAGGGGGCAGTATTATAGTAGTTATATTCTTGTATATAGGGGGCAGTATTATAGTAGGTATATTCTTGTATATAGGAGCAGTATTATAGTAGTTATATTCTTGTATATAGGGGCAGTATTATAGTAGTTATATTCTTGTATATAGGGGGCAGTATTATAGTAGTTATATTCTTGTTAATAGGGGGCAGTATTATAGTAGATATATTCTTGTATATAGGGGCAGTATTATAGTAGTTATATTCTTGTATATAGGAGCAGTATTATAGTAGTTATATTCTTGTATATAGGGAGCAGTATTATAGTAGTTATATTCTTGTATATAGGGGCAATATTATAGTAGTTATATTCTTGTATATAGGAGCAGTATTACAGTATTATAGTAGTTATATTCTTGTATATAGGAGCAGTATTATAGTAGTTATATTCTTGTATATAGGGGCAGTATTATAGTAGTTATATTCTTGTATATAGGGGCAGTATTATAGTAGTTATATTCTTGTATATAGGGGCAGTATTATAGTAGTTATATTCTTGTATATAGGAGCAGTATTATAGTAGTTATATTCTTGTATATAGGGGGCAGTATTATAGTAGTTATATTCTTGTATATAGGGGCAGTATTATAGTAATTATATTCTTGTATATAGGGGGCAGTATTATAATAGTTATATTCTTGTATATAGGGGCAGTATTATAGTAGTTATATTCTTGTATATAGGGGGCAGTATTATAGTAGTTATATTCTTGTACATAGGGGGCAGTATTATAGTAGTTATATTCTTGTATATAGTGGCAGTATTATAGTAGTTATATTCTTTTATATAGGAGCAGTATTATAGTAGTTATATTCTTGTATATAGGAGCAGTATTATAGTAGTTATATTCTTGTATATAGAAGCAGTATTATAGTACTTATAGTCTTGTATATAGGGGGCAGTATTATAGTAGTTATATTCTTGTATATAGGGGCAGTATTATAGTAGTTATATTCTTGTATATAGGGGGCAGTATTATAGTAGTTATATTCTTGTATATAGGGGGCAGTATTATAGTAGTTATATTCTTGTACATAGGGGGCAGTATTATAGTAGTTATATTCTTGTATATAGGGGCAGTATTATAATAGTTATATTCTTGTATATAGGAGCAGTATTATAGTAGTTATATTCTTGTATATAGGGGGCAGTATTATAGTAGTTATATTCTTGTATATAGGGGGCAGTATTGTAGTAGTTATATTCTGGTATATAGGGGGCAGTATTATAGTAGTTATATTCTTGTATATAGGGGGCAGTATTATAGTAGGTATATTCTTGTATATAGGAGCAGTATTATAGTAGTTATATTCTTGTATATAGGGGCAGTATTATAGTAGTTATATTCTTGTATATAGGGGGCAGTATTATAGTAGTTATATTCTTGTTAATAGGGGGCAGTATTATAGTAGTTATATTCTTGTATATAGGGGCAGTATTATAGTAGTTATATTCTTGTATATAGGAGCAGTATTATAGTAGTTATATTCTTGTATATAGGGAGCAGTATTATAGTAGTTATATTCTTGTATATAGGGGCAGTATTATAGTAGTTATATTCTTGTATATAGGAGCAGTATTATAGTAGTTATATTCTTGTATATAGGAGCAGTATTATAGTAGTTATATTCTTGTATATAGGGGCAGTATTATAGTAGTTATATTCTTGTATATAGGGGCAGTATTATAGTAGTTATATTCTTGTATATAGGAGCAGTATTATAGTAGTTATATTCTTGTATATAGGGGGCAGTATTATAGTAGTTATATTCTTGTATATAGGGGCAGTATTATAGTAATTATATTCTTGTATATAGGGGGCAGTATTATAATAGTTATATTCTTGTATATAGGGGCAGTATTATAGTAGTTATATTCTTGTATATAGGGGGCAGTATTATAGTAGTTATATTCTTGTACATAGGGGGCAGTATTATAGTAGTTATATTCTTGTATATAGTGGCAGTATTATAGTAGTTATATTCTTTTATATAGGAGCAGTATTATAGTAGTTATATTCTTGTATATAGGAGCAGTATTATAGTAGTTATATTCTTGTATATAGAGGCAGTATTATAGTACTTATAGTCTTGTATATAGGGGGCAGTATTATAGTAGTTATATTCTTGTATATAGGGGGCAGTATTATAGTAGTTATATTCTTGTATATAGGGGGCAGTATTATAGTAGTTATATTCTTGTACATAGGGGGCAGTATTATAGTAGTTATATTCTTGTATATAGGAGCAGTATTATAGTAGTTATATTCTTGTATATAGGGGGCAGTATTATAGTAGTTATATTCTTGTATATAGGGGCAGTATTATAGTAGTTATATTCTTGTATATAGGGAGCAGTATTATAGTAGTTATATTCCTGTATATAGGGGCAGTATTATAGTAGTTATATTCTTGTATATAGGAGCAGTATTATAGTAGTTATATTCTTGTATATAGGAGGCAGTATTATAGTAGTTATATTCTTGTATATAGGAGGCAGTATTATAGTAGTTATATTCTTGTATATAGGGGCAGTATTATAGTAGTTATATTCTTGTATATAGGGGGCAGTATTATAGTAGATATATTCTTGTATATAGGGGGCAGTATTATAGCAGTTATATTCTTGTATATAGGGGCAGTATTATAGTAGTTATATTCTTGTATATAGGGGCAGTATTATAGTAGTTATATTCTTGTATATAGGAGCAGTATTATAGTAGTTATATTCTTGTATATAGGGGGCAGTATTATAGTAGTTATATTCTTGTATATAGGAGCAGTATTATAGTAGTTATATTCTTGTATATAGGAGCAGTATTATAGTAGTTATATTCTTGTATATAGGAGCAGTATTATAGTAGTTATATTCTTGTATATAGGGGCAGTATTATAGTAGTTATAGTCTTGTATATAGGGGGCAGTATTATAGTAGTTATATTCTTGTATATAGGGGGCAGTATTATAGTAGTTATATTCTTGTATATAGGGGGCAGTATTATAGTAGTTATATTCTTGTATATAGGAGCAGTATTATAGTAGTTATATTCTTGTATATAGGAGCAGTATTATAGTAGTTATATTCTTGTATATAGGGAGCAGTATTATAGTAGTTATATTCTTGTATATAGGGGCAGTATTATAGTAGTTATAGTCTTGTATATAGGGGGCAGTATTATAGTAGTTATATTCTTGTATATAGGGGGCAGTATTATAGTAGTTATATTCTTGTATATAGGGGGCAGTATTATAGTAGTTATATTCTTGTATATAGGGGCAGTATTATAGTAGTTATATTCTTGTATATAGGGAGCAGTATTATAGTAGTTATATTCTTTTATATAGGAGCAGTATTATAGTAGTTATATTCTTGTATATAGGAGCAGTATTATAGTAGTTATATTCTTGTATATAGGGAGCAGTATTATAGTAGTTATATTCTTGTATATAGGGGGCAGTATTATAGTAGTTATATTCTTGTATATAGGAGCAGTATTATAGTAGTTATATTCTTGTATATAGGGGGTAGTATTATAGTAGTTATATTCTTGTATATCGGAGCAGTATTATAGTAGTTATATTCTTGTATATAGGGGGTAGTATTATAGTAGTTATATTCTTGTATATAGGAGCAGTATTATAGTAGTTATATTCTTGTATATAGGGGGTAGTATTATAGTAGTTATATTCTTGTATATAGGAGGCAGTATTATAGTAGTTATATTCTTGTATATAGGGGGGCAGTATTATAGTAGTTATATTCTTGTATATAGGAGCAGTATTATAGTAGTTATATTCTTGTATATAGGGAGCAGTATTATAGTAGTTATATTCTTGTATATAGGGGGCAGTATTATAGTAGTTATATTCTTGTATATAGGAGCAGTATTATAGTAGTTATATTCTTGTATATAGGAGCAGTATTATAGTAGTTATATTCTTGTATATAGGGGCAGTATTATAGTAGTTATATTCTTATATATAGGGGGCAGTATTATAGTAGTTATATTCTTCTATATAGGGGCAGTATTATAGTAGTTATATTCTTGTATATAGGGGCAGTATTATAGTAGTTATATTCTTGTATATAGGGAGCAGTATTATAGTAATTATATTCTTGTATATAGGGAGCAGTATTATAGTAGTTATATTCTTGTATATATGGGGCAGTATTATAGTCGTTATGTTCTTGTATATAGGGGGCAGTATTATAGTAGTTATATTCTTGTATATAGGGGCAGTATTATAGTAGTTATATTCTTGTATATAGGGGCAGTATTATAGTAGATATATTCTTGTATATAGGGGGCAGTATTATAGTAGTTATATTCTTGTATATAGGGGGCAGTATTATAGTAGTTATATTCTTGTATATAGAGGCAGTATTATAGTAGTTATATTCTTGTATATAGAGGCAGTATTATAGTAGTTATATTCTTGTATATAGGGGGCAGTATTATAGTAGTTATATTCTTGTATATAGGGGGCAGTATTATAGTAGTTATATTCTTGTATATAGAGGCAGTATTATAGTAGTTATATTCCTGTATATAGGGGCAGTATTATAGTAGTTATATTCTTGTATATAGGAGCAGTATTATAGTAGTTATATTATTGTATATAGGAGCAGTATTATAGTAGTTATATTCTTGTATATAGAAGCAGTATTATAGTAGTTATATTCTTGTATATAGGGGCAGTATTATAGTAGTTATATTCTTGTATATAGAGGCAGTATTATAGTAGTTATATTCTTGTATATAGGGGCAGTATTATAGTAGTTATATTCTTGTACATAGGGGGCAGTATTATAGTAGTTATATTCTTGTATATAAGGGGCAGTATTATAGTAGTTATATTCTTGTATATAGGGGCAGTATTATACTAGTTATATTCTTGTATATAGGGAGCAGTATTATAGTAGTTATATTCTTGTATATAGGGAGCAGTATTATAGTAGTTATATTCTTGTATATAGGAGCAGTATTATAGTAGCTATATTCTTGTATATAGGGGGCAGTATTATAGTAGTTATATTCTTGTATATAGGAGCAGTATTACAGTAGTTATATTCTTGTATATAGAAGGCAGTATTATAGTAGTTATATTCTTGTATATAGGAGCAATATTATAGTAGTTATATTCTTGTATATAGGAGCGGTATTATAGTAGTTATATTCTTGTATATAGGGGCAGTATTATAGTAGTTATATTCTTGTATATAGGAGCAGTATTACAGTAGTTATATTCTTGTATATAGGGGGCAGTATTATAGTAGTTATATTCTTGTATATAGGAGCAGTATTATAGTAGTTATATTCTTGTATATAGGGGGCAGTTACATAGTTACATAGTTACATAGTTAGTACGGCTGAAAAAAGACACATGTCCATCAAGTTCAACCAAGGGAAGGGAAAAGGGAAGGAAAAATTTCTACCCATAGGAGCTAATATTTTTTTGTTCTAGGAAATTATCTAACCCTTTTTTAAAGCCATCTACTGTCCCTGCTGTGACGGCTCCTGCGGTGTCTCCTGTCCCTGCTGTGACGGCTCCTGCGGTGTCTCCTGTCCCTGCTGTGACGGCTCCTGCGGTGTCTCCTGTCCCTGCTGTGACGGCTCCTGCGGTGTCTCCTGTCCCTGCTGTGACGGCTCCTGCGGTAGGCTATTCCATAAATTCACAGTTCTCACTGTAAAGAAGCCTTGTCGCCTCTGCAGCTTGAACCTTTTTTTCTCCAGACGGAGGGAGTGCCCCCTTGTTTTTTGAGGGGGTTTTACAAGGAACAGGATTTCACCATATTTTTTGTATGTGCCATTAATATATTTATATAAGTTAATCATGTCCCCCCTTAGTCTTCTTTTTTCAAGGCTAAATAGGTTTAATTCTTTCAATCTTTCCTCATAACTTAAATTCTCCATGCCCCTTATTAGCTTCGTTGCTCTTCTTTGTATTTTTTCCAACTCCAGGGCATCCTTTCTATGAATTGGAGCCCAGAACTGAACTGCATATTCTAGATGAGGCCTCACTAATGCTTTGTAAAGTGGCATTATTACATCCCTGTCCCGCGAGTCCATGCCTCTTTTAATACACGACAATATCCTGCTGGCCTTTGAAGCAGCTGATTGACACTGCATGCTGTTATTGAGTTTATGATTTACAAGTACACCCAGATCCTTCTCAACAAGTGAATCCGCCAGTGTAGCGCCCCCTAGGACATATGATGCATGCAGGTTGTTGGTACCAAGATGCATAACTTTACATTTATCTACATTAAACTTCATTTGCCAAGTGGACGCCCAAACACTTAGTTTGTTTAAATCTGCCTGTAATTCATGAATATCTTCCATAGACTGAACTATATTACATAGCTTGGTGTCATCTGCAGAAATAGAAATAGTGCTATTAATCCCATCCTCTATATCATTAATAAATAAGTTGAATAATAGTGGTCCCAGCACTGAACCCTGGGGTACACCACTTATAACCGGGGACCATTCAGAGAAGGAATCATTGACCACAACCCTCTGGATACGGTCCTTGAGCCAATTCTCAATCCAATTACAAACTATATTTTCTAAACCTATAGTCCTTAATTTACCCATTAGGCGTCTATGGGGGACAGTGTCAAATGCCTTTGCAAAGTCCAAAAACACTAAATCCACAGCGGCCCCTCTGTCTACACTTCTGCTCACCCCTCATATAAACACTAAATCCACAGCGGCCCCTCTGTCTAGGCTTCTGCTCACCCCTCATATAATCATTATATCCACAGCGGCCCCTCTGTCTAGGCTTCTGCTCACCTCTTCATAAAAACAAATCAGGTTGGTTTGACAACTTCTGTCCTTAGTAAAACCGTGCTGGCTGTCACTTATAATACTATTTTTTGTCACATAATCCTGTATATAGTCCCTCAATAGCCCCTCAAACATTTTCCCCACGATGGATGTTAAGCTTACTGGTCTATAATTACCCGGCGAAGACCTAGTGCCCTTTTTGAAAATAGGCACCACATTTGCCCTGCGCCAGTCCCTTGGCACTATACCACTCATGAGAGACTCTCTAAATATTATGAAGAGGGGGACAGAAATAACTGAACTAAGCTCTTTAAGAATTCTAGGGTGTAACCCATCTGGTCCCGGAGCCTTGTGCACATTTATTTTATTTAATTTAGCTTGGACCATCTCTACATTCATCCAATTCAGTATATCAACCGATATATTAACAGCACTGGCACTGGCTACATCAGCTCCTCAGCACTGGCACCGGCTACATCAGCTCCTCAGCACTGGCACCGGCTACATCAGCTCCTCAGCACTGGCACCGGCTACATCAGCTGCTCCTTCTGTTGTATATACAGAGCGGAAGAACCCATTTAGTAACTCTGCCTTCTCTTGATCCCCTGTGACCAACTCCCCATTACCATTATCTAGGGGTCCTACATGTTCAGACCTGGGCTTTTTTGCATTTATATGCTTGAAGAATTTTTTAGGATTTGTTTTACTATCCTTGGCCACCTGCCTTTCATTTTGTATTTTTGCTAATTTTATTACATTTTTACAGATTTTATTAAGCTCTTTATATTTTACAAAGGCTACAGCTGTACCCTCAGATTTGTATTTTTTAAATGCCCTTTTTTTGTCATGTATTGCCCCTTTCACAGAAGGTGTAAGCCATGTGGGGTTTCATTTGAGTCGTTTATACTTATTACCTGTAGGAATAAATTTTGCACTATAATTACCCAAAGTAGATGTGAAAATCTCCCATTTATCATTTGTCCCATTATTTGACATTAGTTCTTCCCAGTCTATATCCTGAATTGTCGCCCTCATCCTGGGGAAATTGGCTTTCTTAAAATTAAATGTTTTTGCCCTCCCAGCCTGCGTTTGTTTTTTACAGTATAGGTAAAATGTAACTATATTGTGATCACTGTTACCGAGGTTTTCACGAACATTGACATTCCCAACAAGATCTGCATTATTAGAAATGACCAGATCCAACAGAGCTTCACCTCTAGTCGGGTCTTCCACAAACTGGCCCATAAAATTTTCCTGCAACAGGTTGAGGAAATGTCTCCCCTTTGCAGTTGAAGCCGAACCATGACACCAATTAATATCCCGGAAATTAAAATCTCCCATTATCACTACAGTACCCGCCTGTGCAGCCCGCTCCATCTGTTTATATATCTGACCTTCCATCTCCTCAGTTATATTGGGGGGTCTATAGATTACACCAAAAGTAATTTTTTCAGTGTTTACTTCCCTTTCTAATTCCACCCACAAGGTTTCAACCTCCTCACAGTCTTCACCCACTATTGTCTCTTTCACACTTGCCTTCATATCACTTCTCACATACAGACATACATCACCTTCATATCACTTCTCACATACAGACATACACCACCACCTTTCCTATTTGTCCTGTCTTTACGAAAAAGTGTAAAACCCTGTAGATTTACAGCCCAGTCATGTGAAGAGTCCAGCCATGTTTCAGCAACACCAACTATATCTATATTTTCTTCCAGTATCAAGGCCTCCAGCTCCCCCATTTTGCTTGCTAGACTTCTGGCATTTGTGAACATACACTTTAACTTGCCTGTCAGTTTTTCACTTTTATTATCAGAAATGTGATTTGACATTAATCGGTCCTTTTTATTTACACTGATGTTTTGTAACGAAAGGATCTCCTTATCTTGTTGTCTAGTCCTCTCCCCACATTCTGTTTCTCCCCCCACCAATATAGTCTGACCCCTCTCTAACCTGGCTATCCTTTTTTTTTCTACATTGACCTCCCTCCTCAGCCCTAGTTTAAATACTCCGCCACCCCAGCTAGAATTCTCTCCCCCAGCACAGCGGACCCCCTTCCATTTAGGTGCAAATCATCTGCAGAATATAGTTTGTACCCCAATGAAAAGTCAGCCCAGTGCTCTAGGAACCCAAATCCTTCTCCTCTACACCAAGACTTCAGCCATGCATTTAACTCCCTAAGCTCCCGCTGTCTTTCCTGTGATGCGCATGGCACAGGCAGTATTCCTGAGAATACAACCTTGGAGGTCCTTCCCTTCAGCTTGTAGCCTAGTTCTTTAAAATTATTCTTAAGGCTCCTCCACCTACCATTTATTCTGTCGTTGGTACCGACATGGACCACGACAGCTGGATCATCACCAGCCCCTCCCAGCAATTTGTCCACCCGTTCCACCACATGCCGAACCCTGGCACCAGGGAGACAGCAAACCATTCGGTTGAGGCGGTCTTGGCGACAAATTATTCTATCCGTCTTCCTGATTATAGAATCCCATACAACTATCAATTGTCTTGGCTTGCCTGCATTACCATCCCGCCGACTACTAGCTGGGCTGTTCTCCCGGCTGTTAGGGAGATCAGTATCCACTAGGGCTGCCTTTTCTGAGACTGACACCCTCGCATCATCACCCAACCTGGCAATTTTGCTTGGAATGCCAGAAACCGGATCGGCCTTCCTTGTCTTTGACCCCTTTCTACTGCCCCTAACTACATTAACCCAGCTACTTACCTGATCCTGCTCACCCATGTCTTCACCCTCCAGTTCTAACCCACTAACTGCGTGCTCCGTGAGCAGCAAGCTCCGCTCAAAATTGTCTATCCTCCCCAGTGTTGCATTCTGCTCCTCCAGATCTCTAATACGAGCTTCCAGGTGAACAACATGCTCACATCTGCCACAGAGATATTCACCCGGGAACTCCGGCTCCAGTCGTGTATACATATGACAAACTGTGCACTGAAGAAAACCTCCAATCTTGCTATCCATTATCCAAGTTACACCAAAACAGCGAACAATTGTCAAAGAAAAAGAAGAGTACTTACTGGGGCTTCAACTCCTCTTTTCAAATCCGGTTTTAGAACTCCACTTAGTTCACAAGCCACTTAAACCACCAAGCTCAGAAAGAGCAAGCTCAAAATGAGGTCTGCTGACTAATTTATACCACCTGTGTCCAGTTAACCCCTTCCCCCTCGTCAGCTGCTCAGCTGGAACGAATCTGCAAGGGAAAAAAAAATAAATAAATGTACAATTTTTTTTTTTAAATTGTGTGAGTTTTTGCTATCTTCTATTTGCTAGCAATCAAAACAGATTCACAAACACAGAAATCCAGCAACACAATACAGAAGTACAGCAACACAATCCGGTTTTAGAACTCCACTTAGTTCACAAGCCACTTAAACCACCAAGCTCAGAAAGAGTTATATACTTGTATATAGGGGGCAGTATTATAGTAGTTATATTCTTGTATATAGGGGGCAGTATTATAGTAGTTATATTCTTGTATATAGGGGGCAGTATTATAGCAGTTATATTCTTGTATATAGGGGCAGTATTATAGTAGTTATATTCTTGTATATAGGGGCAGTATTATAGTAGTTATATTCTTGTATATAGGAGCAGTATTATAGTAGTTATATTCTTGTATATAGGGGGCAGTATTATAGTAGTTATATTCTTGTATATAGGAGCAGTATTATAGTAGTTATATTCTTGTATATAGGAGCAGTATTATAGTAGTTATATTCTTGTATATAGGAGCAGTATTATAGTAGTTATATTCTTGTATATAGGGAGCAGTATTATAGTAGTTATATTCTTGTATATAGGGGCAGTATTATAGTAGTTATAGTCTTGTATATAGGGGGCAGTATTATAGTAGTTATATTCTTGTATATAGGGGGCAGTATTATAGTAGTTATATTCTTGTATATAGGGGGCAGTATTATAGTAGTTATATTCTTGTATATAGGAGCAGTATTATAGTAGTTATATTCTTGTATATAGGAGCAGTATTATAGTAGTTATATTCTTGTATATAGGGAGCAGTATTATAGTAGTTATATTCTTGTATATAGGGGCAGTATTATAGTAGTTATAGTCTTGTATATAGGGGGCAGTATTATAGTAGTTATATTCTTGTATATAGGGGGCAGTATTATAGTAGTTATATTCTTGTATATAGGGGGCAGTATTATAGTAGTTATATTCTTGTATATAGGGGCAGTATTATAGTAGTTATATTCTTGTATATAGGGAGCAGTATTATAGTAGTTATATTCTTTTATATAGGAGCAGTATTATAGTAGTTATATTCTTGTATATAGGAGCAGTATTATAGTAGTTATATTCTTGTATATAGGGAGCAGTATTATAGTAGTTATATTCTTGTATATAGGGGGCAGTATTATAGTAGTTATATTCTTGTATATAGGGGGCAGTATTATAGTAGTTATATTCTTGTATATAGGGGGCAGTATTATAGTAGTTATATTCTTGTATATAGGGGGCAGTATTATAGTAGTTATATTCTTGTATATAGGGAGCAGTATTATAGTAGTTATATTCTTTTATATAGGAGCAGTATTATAGTAGTTATATTCTTGTATATAGGAGCAGTATTATAGTAGTTATATTCTTGTATATAGGGAGCAGTATTATAGTAGTTATATTCTTGTATATAGGGGGCAGTATTATAGTAGTTATATTCTTGTATATAGGGGGCAGTATTATAGTAGTTATATTCTTGTATATAGGGGGCAGTATTATAGTAGTTATATTCTTGTATATAGGGGGCAGTATTATAGTAGTTATATTCTTGTATATAGGGGCAGTATTATAGTAGTTATATTCTTGTATATAGGGAGCAGTATTATAGTAGTTATATTCTTTTATATAGGAGCAGTATTATAGTAGTTATATTCTTGTATATAGGAGCAGTATTATAGTAGTTATATTCTTGTATATAGGGAGCAGTATTATAGTAGTTATATTCTTGTATATAGGGGGCAGTATTATAGTAGTTATATTCTTGTATATAGGAGCAGTATTATAGTAGTTATATTCTTGTATATAGGAGCAGTATTATAGTAGTTATATTCTTGTATATAGGGGCAGTATTATAGTAGTTATATTCTTATATATAGGGGGCAGTATTATAGTAGTTATATTCTTCTATATAGGGGCAGTATTATAGTAGTTATATTCTTGTATATAGGGGCAGTATTATAGTAGTTATATTCTTGTATATAGGGAGCAGTATTATAGTAATTATATTCTTGTATATAGGGAGCAGTATTATAGTAGTTATATTCTTGTATATATGGGGCAGTATTATAGTCGTTATGTTCTTGTATATAGGGGGCAGTATTATAGTAGTTATATTCTTGTATATAGGGGCAGTATTATAGTAGTTATATTCTTGTATATAGGGGCAGTATTATAGTAGATATATTCTTGTATATAGGGGGCAGTATTATAGTAGTTATATTCTTGTATATAGGGGGCAGTATTATAGTAGTTATATTCTTGTATATAG
Organism: Rhinoderma darwinii; assembly: GCF_050947455.1. Taxonomy (NCBI): domain Eukaryota; kingdom Metazoa; phylum Chordata; class Amphibia; order Anura; family Rhinodermatidae; genus Rhinoderma; species Rhinoderma darwinii. The sequence goes on from NC_134695.1 coordinate 80,001,672, forward strand.
AGGCAGTATTATAGTAGTTATATTCTTGTATATAGAGGCAGTATTATAGTAGTTATATTCTTGTATATAGGGGGCAGTATTATAGTAGTTATATTCTTGTATATAGGGGGCAGTATTATAGTAGTTATATTCTTGTATATAGAGGCAGTATTATAGTAGTTATATTCCTGTATATAGGGGCAGTATTATAGTAGTTATATTCTTGTATATAGGAGCAGTATTATAGTAGTTATATTCTTGTATATAGAGGCAGTATTATAGTAGTTATATTCTTGTATATAGGGGCAGTATTATAGTAGTTATATTCTTGTACATAGGGGGCAGTATTATAGTAGTTATATTCTTGTATATAAGGGGCAGTATTATAGTAGTTATATTCTTGTATATAGGGGCAGTATTATACTAGTTATATTCTTGTATATAGGGAGCAGTATTATAGTAGTTATATTCTTGTATATAGGGAGCAGTATTATAGTAGTTATATTCTTGTATATAGGAGCAGTATTATAGTAGCTATATTCTTGTATATAGGGGGCAGTATTATAGTAGTTATATTCTTGTATATAGGAGCAGTATTACAGTAGTTATATTCTTGTATATAGAAGGCAGTATTATAGTAGTTATATTCTTGTATATAGGAGCAATATTATAGTAGTTATATTCTTGTATATAGGAGCGGTATTATAGTAGTTATATTCTTGTATATAGGGGCAGTATTATAGTAGTTATATTCTTGTATATAGGAGGCAGTATTATAGTAGTTATATTCTTGTATATAGGAGCAGTATTATAGTAGTTATATTCTTGTATATAGGAGCAGTATTATAGTAGTTATATTCTTGTATATAGGGGCAGTATTATAGTAGTTATATTCTTGTATATAAGGGCAGTATTATAGTAGTTATATTCTTGTATATAGGGGGCAGTATTATAGTAGTTATATTCTTGTATATAGGAGCAGTATTATAGTAGTTATATTCTTGTATATAGGAGCAGTATTATAGTAGTTATATTCCTGTATATAGGGGGCAGTATTATAGTAGTTATATTCTTGTATATAGGAGCAGTAATATAGTAGTTATATTCTTGTATATAGGAGGCAGTATTATAGTAGTTATATTCTTGTATATAGGGGCAGTATTATAGTAGTTATATTCTTGTATATAGGGGGTAGTATTATAGTAGTTATATTCTTGTATATAGGGGGCAGTATTATAGTAGTTATATTCTTGTATATAGGGGGTAGTATTATAGTAGTTATATTCTTGTATATAGGAGGCAGTATTATAGTAGTTATATTCTTGTATATAGGGGGCAGTATTATAGTAGTTATATTCTTGTATATAGGAGCAGTATTATAGTAGTTATATTCTTGTATATAGGGGGTAGTATTATAGTAGTTATATTCTTGTATATAGGAGGCAGTATTATAGTAGTTATATTCTTGTATATAGGGGGGCAGTATTATAGTAGTTATATTCTTGTATATAGGAGCAGTATTATAGTAGTTATATTCTTGTATATAGGGAGCAGTATTATAGTAGTTATATTCTTGTATATAGGGGCAGTATTATAGTAGTTATATTCTTGTATATAGGGGGCAGTATTATAGTAGTTATATTCTTGTATATAGGGGCAGTATTATAGTAGTTATATACTTGTATATAGGGGGCAGTATTATAGTAGTTATATTCTTGTATATAGGGGGCAGTATTATAGTAGTTATATTCTTGTATATAGGGGGCAGTATTATAGCAGTTATATTCTTGTATATAGGGGCAGTATTATAGTAGTTATATTCTTGTATATAGGGGCAGTATTATAGTAGTTATATTCTTGTATATAGGAGCAGTATTATAGTAGTTATATTCTTGTATATAGGGGGCAGTATTATAGTAGTTATATTCTTGTATATAGGAGCAGTATTATAGTAGTTATATTCTTGTATATAGGAGCAGTATTATAGTAGTTATATTCTTGTATATAGGAGCAGTATTATAGTAGTTATATTCTTGTATATAGGGAGCAGTATTATAGTAGTTATATTCTTGTATATAGGGGCAGTATTATAGTAGTTATAGTCTTGTATATAGGGGGCAGTATTATAGTAGTTATATTCTTGTATATAGGGGGCAGTATTATAGTAGTTATATTCTTGTATATAGGGGGCAGTATTATAGTAGTTATATTCTTGTATATAGGAGCAGTATTATAGTAGTTATATTCTTGTATATAGGAGCAGTATTATAGTAGTTATATTCTTGTATATAGGGAGCAGTATTATAGTAGTTATATTCTTGTATATAGGGGCAGTATTATAGTAGTTATAGTCTTGTATATAGGGGGCAGTATTATAGTAGTTATATTCTTGTATATAGGGGGCAGTATTATAGTAGTTATATTCTTGTATATAGGGGGCAGTATTATAGTAGTTATATTCTTGTATATAGGGGCAGTATTATAGTAGTTATATTCTTGTATATAGGGAGCAGTATTATAGTAGTTATATTCTTTTATATAGGAGCAGTATTATAGTAGTTATATTCTTGTATATAGGAGCAGTATTATAGTAGTTATATTCTTGTATATAGGGAGCAGTATTATAGTAGTTATATTCTTGTATATAGGGGGCAGTATTATAGTAGTTATATTCTTGTATATAGGGGGCAGTATTATAGTAGTTATATTCTTGTATATAGGGGGCAGTATTATAGTAGTTATATTCTTGTATATAGGGGGCAGTATTATAGTAGTTATATTCTTGTATATAGGGGCAGTATTATAGTAGTTATATTCTTGTATATAGGGAGCAGTATTATAGTAGTTATATTCTTTTATATAGGAGCAGTATTATAGTAGTTATATTCTTGTATATAGGAGCAGTATTATAGTAGTTATATTCTTGTATATAGGGAGCAGTATTATAGTAGTTATATTCTTGTATATAGGGGGCAGTATTATAGTAGTTATATTCTTGTATATAGGAGCAGTATTATAGTAGTTATATTCTTGTATATAGGAGCAGTATTATAGTAGTTATATTCTTGTATATAGGGGCAGTATTATAGTAGTTATATTCTTATATATAGGGGGCAGTATTATAGTAGTTATATTCTTCTATATAGGGGCAGTATTATAGTAGTTATATTCTTGTATATAGGGGCAGTATTATAGTAGTTATATTCTTGTATATAGGGAGCAGTATTATAGTAATTATATTCTTGTATATAGGGAGCAGTATTATAGTAGTTATATTCTTGTATATATGGGGCAGTATTATAGTCGTTATGTTCTTGTATATAGGGGGCAGTATTATAGTAGTTATATTCTTGTATATAGGGGCAGTATTATAGTAGTTATATTCTTGTATATAGGGGCAGTATTATAGTAGATATATTCTTGTATATAGGGGGCAGTATTATAGTAGTTATATTCTTGTATATAGGGGGCAGTATTATAGTAGTTATATTCTTGTATATAGAGGCAGTATTATAGTAGTTATATTCTTGTATATAGAGGCAGTATTATAGTAGTTATATTCTTGTATATAGGGGGCAGTATTATAGTAGTTATATTCTTGTATATAGGGGGCAGTATTATAGTAGTTATATTCTTGTATATAGAGGCAGTATTATAGTAGTTATATTCCTGTATATAGGGGCAGTATTATAGTAGTTATATTCTTGTATATAGGAGCAGTATTATAGTAGTTATATTCTTGTATATAGAGGCAGTATTATAGTAGTTATATTCTTGTATATAGGGGCAGTATTATAGTAGTTATATTCTTGTACATAGGGGGCAGTATTATAGTAGTTATATTCTTGTATATAAGGGGCAGTATTATAGTAGTTATATTCTTGTATATAGGGGCAGTATTATACTAGTTATATTCTTGTATATAGGGAGCAGTATTATAGTAGTTATATTCTTGTATATAGGGAGCAGTATTATAGTAGTTATATTCTTGTATATAGGAGCAGTATTATAGTAGCTATATTCTTGTATATAGGGGGCAGTATTATAGTAGTTATATTCTTGTATATAGGAGCAGTATTACAGTAGTTATATTCTTGTATATAGAAGGCAGTATTATAGTAGTTATATTCTTGTATATAGGAGCAATATTATAGTAGTTATATTCTTGTATATAGGAGCGGTATTATAGTAGTTATATTCTTGTATATAGGGGCAGTATTATAGTAGTTATATTCTTGTATATAGGAGGCAGTATTATAGTAGTTATATTCTTGTATATAGGAGCAGTATTATAGTAGTTATATTCTTGTATATAGGAGCAGTATTATAGTAGTTATATTCTTGTATATAGGGGCAGTATTATAGTAGTTATATTCTTGTATATAAGGGCAGTATTATAGTAGTTATATTCTTGTATATAGGGGGCAGTATTATAGTAGTTATATTCTTGTATATAGGAGCAGTATTATAGTAGTTATATTCTTGTATATAGGAGCAGTATTATAGTAGTTATATTCCTGTATATAGGGGGCAGTATTATAGTAGTTATATTCTTGTATATAGGAGCAGTAATATAGTAGTTATATTCTTGTATATAGGAGGCAGTATTATAGTAGTTATATTCTTGTATATAGGGGCAGTATTATAGTAGTTATATTCTTGTATATAGGGGGTAGTATTATAGTAGTTATATTCTTGTATATAGGGGGCAGTATTATAGTAGTTATATTCTTGTATATAGGGGGTAGTATTATAGTAGTTATATTCTTGTATATAGGAGGCAGTATTATAGTAGTTATATTCTTGTATATAGGGGGCAGTATTATAGTAGTTATATTCTTGTATATAGGAGCAGTATTATAGTAGTTATATTCTTGTATATAGGGGGTAGTATTATAGTAGTTATATTCTTGTATATAGGAGGCAGTATTATAGTAGTTATATTCTTGTATATAGGGGGGCAGTATTATAGTAGTTATATTCTTGTATATAGGAGCAGTATTATAGTAGTTATATTCTTGTATATAGGGAGCAGTATTATAGTAGTTATATTCTTGTATATAGGGGGCAGTATTATAGTAGTTATATTCTTGTATATAGGAGCAGTATTATAGTAGTTATATTCTTGTATATAGGAGCAGTATTATAGTAGTTATATTCTTGTATATAGGGGCAGTATTATAGTAGTTATATTCTTATATATAGGGGGCAGTATTATAGTAGTTATATTCTTCTATATAGGGGCAGTATTATAGTAGTTATATTCTTGTATATAGGGGCAGTATTATAGTAGTTATATTCTTGTATATAGGGAGCAGTATTATAGTAATTATATTCTTGTATATAGGGAGCAGTATTATAGTAGTTATATTCTTGTATATATGGGGCAGTATTATAGTCGTTATGTTCTTGTATATAGGAGCAGTATTATAGTAGTTATATTCTTGTATATAGGGGCAGTATTATAGTAGTTATAGTCTTGTATATAGGGGGCAGTATTATAGTAGTTATATTCTTGTATATAGGGGGCAGTATTATAGTAGTTATATTCTTGTATATAGGGGGCAGTATTATAGTAGTTATATTCTTGTATATAGGAGCAGTATTATAGTAGTTATATTCTTGTATATAGGAGCAGTATTATAGTAGTTATATTCTTGTATATAGGGAGCAGTATTATAGTAGTTATATTCTTGTATATAGGGGCAGTATTATAGTAGTTATAGTCTTGTATATAGGGGGCAGTATTATAGTAGTTATATTCTTGTATATAGGGGGCAGTATTATAGTAGTTATATTCTTGTATATAGGGGGCAGTATTATAGTAGTTATATTCTTGTATATAGGGGCAGTATTATAGTAGTTATATTCTTGTATATAGGGAGCAGTATTATAGTAGTTATATTCTTTTATATAGGAGCAGTATTATAGTAGTTATATTCTTGTATATAGGAGCAGTATTATAGTAGTTATATTCTTGTATATAGGGAGCAGTATTATAGTAGTTATATTCTTGTATATAGGGGGCAGTATTATAGTAGTTATATTCTTGTATATAGGGGGCAGTATTATAGTAGTTATATTCTTGTATATAGGGGGCAGTATTATAGTAGTTATATTCTTGTATATAGGGGGCAGTATTATAGTAGTTATATTCTTGTATATAGGGGCAGTATTATAGTAGTTATATTCTTGTATATAGGGAGCAGTATTATAGTAGTTATATTCTTTTATATAGGAGCAGTATTATAGTAGTTATATTCTTGTATATAGGAGCAGTATTATAGTAGTTATATTCTTGTATATAGGGAGCAGTATTATAGTAGTTATATTCTTGTATATAGGGGGCAGTATTATAGTAGTTATATTCTTGTATATAGGAGCAGTATTATAGTAGTTATATTCTTGTATATAGGAGCAGTATTATAGTAGTTATATTCTTGTATATAGGGGGCAGTATTATAGTAGTTATATTCTTATATATAGGGGGCAGTATTATAGTAGTTATATTCTTCTATATAGGGGCAGTATTATAGTAGTTATATTCTTGTATATAGGGGCAGTATTATAGTAGTTATATTCTTGTATATAGGGAGCAGTATTATAGTAATTATATTCTTGTATATAGGGAGCAGTATTATAGTAGTTATATTCTTGTATATATGGGGCAGTATTATAGTCGTTATGTTCTTGTATATAGGGGGCAGTATTATAGTAGTTATATTCTTGTATATAGGGGCAGTATTATAGTAGTTATATTCTTGTATATAGGGGCAGTATTATAGTAGATATATTCTTGTATATAGGGGGCAGTATTATAGTAGTTATATTCTTGTATATAGGGGGCAGTATTATAGTAGTTATATTCTTGTATATAGAGGCAGTATTATAGTAGTTATATTCTTGTATATAGAGGCAGTATTATAGTAGTTATATTCTTGTATATAGGGGGCAGTATTATAGTAGTTATATTCTTGTATATAGGGGGCAGTATTATAGTAGTTATATTCTTGTATATAGAGGCAGTATTATAGTAGTTATATTCCTGTATATAGGGGCAGTATTATAGTAGTTATATTCTTGTATATAGGAGCAGTATTATAGTAGTTATATTCTTGTATATAGAGGCAGTATTATAGTAGTTATATTCTTGTATATAGGGGCAGTATTATAGTAGTTATATTCTTGTACATAGGGGGCAGTATTATAGTAGTTATATTCTTGTACATAGGGGGCAGTATTATAGTAGTTATATTCTTGTATATAAGGGGCAGTATTATAGTAGTTATATTCTTGTATATAGGGGCAGTATTATACTAGTTATATTCTTGTATATAGGGAGCAGTATTATAGTAGTTATATTCTTGTATATAGGGAGCAGTATTATAGTAGTTATATTCTTGTATATAGGAGCAGTATTATAGTAGCTATATTCTTGTATATAGGGGGCAGTATTATAGTAGTTATATTCTTGTATATAGGAGCAGTATTACAGTAGTTATATTCTTGTATATAGAAGGCAGTATTATAGTAGTTATATTCTTGTATATAGGAGCGGTATTATAGTAGTTATATTCTTGTATATAGGGGCAGTATTATAGTAGTTATATTCTTGTATATAGGAGGCAGTATTATAGTAGTTATATTCTTGTATATAGGAGCAGTATTATAGTAGTTATATTCTTGTATATAGGAGCAGTATTATAGTAGTTATATTCTTGTATATAGGGGCAGTATTATAGTAGTTATATTCTTGTATATAAGGGCAGTATTATAGTAGTTATATTCTTGTATATAGGGGGCAGTATTATAGTAGTTATATTCTTGTATATAGGAGCAGTATTATAGTAGTTATATTCTTGTATATAGGAGCAGTATTATAGTAGTTATATTCCTGTATATAGGGGGCAGTATTATAGTAGTTATATTCTTGTATATAGGAGCAGTAATATAGTAGTTATATTCTTGTATATAGGAGGCAGTATTATAGTAGTTATATTCTTGTATATAGGGGCAGTATTATAGTAGTTATATTCTTGTATATAGGGGGTAGTATTATAGTAGTTATATTCTTGTATATAGGGGGCAGTATTATAGTAGTTATATTCTTGTATATAGGGGGTAGTATTATAGTAGTTATATTCTTGTATATAGGAGGCAGTATTATAGTAGTTATATTCTTGTATATAGGGGGCAGTATTATAGTAGTTATATTCTTGTATATAGGAGCAGTATTATAGTAGTTATATTCTTGTATATAGGGGGTAGTATTATAGTAGTTATATTCTTGTATATAGGAGGCAGTATTATAGTAGTTATATTCTTGTATATAGGGGGGCAGTATTATAGTAGTTATATTCTTGTATATAGGAGCAGTATTATAGTAGTTATATTCTTGTATATAGGGAGCAGTATTATAGTAGTTATATTCTTGTATATAGGGGGCAGTATTATAGTAGTTATATTCTTGTATATAGGAGCAGTATTATAGTAGTTATATTCTTGTATATAGGAGCAGTATTATAGTAGTTATATTCTTGTATATAGGGGCAGTATTATAGTAGTTATATTCTTATATATAGGGGGCAGTATTATAGTAGTTATATTCTTCTATATAGGGGCAGTATTATAGTAGTTATATTCTTGTATATAGGGGCAGTATTATAGTAGTTATATTCTTGTATATAGGGAGCAGTATTATAGTAATTATATTCTTGTATATAGGGAGCAGTATTATAGTAGTTATATTCTTGTATATATGGGGCAGTATTATAGTCGTTATGTTCTTGTATATAGGGGGCAGTATTATAGTAGTTATATTCTTGTATATAGGGGCAGTATTATAGTAGTTATATTCTTGTATATAGGGGCAGTATTATAGTAGATATATTCTTGTATATAGGGGGCAGTATTATAGTAGTTATATTCTTGTATATAGGGGGCAGTATTATAGTAGTTATATTCTTGTATATAGAGGCAGTATTATAGTAGTTATATTCTTGTATATAGAGGCAGTATTATAGTAGTTATATTCTTGTATATAGGGGGCAGTATTATAGTAGTTATATTCTTGTATATAGGGGGCAGTATTATAGTAGTTATATTCTTGAATATAGAGGCAGTATTATAGTAGTTATATTCCTGTATATAGGGGCAGTATTATAGTAGTTATATTCTTGTATATAGGAGCAGTATTATAGTAGTTATATTATTGTATATAGGAGCAGTATTATAGTAGTTATATTCTTGTATATAGAAGCAGTATTATAGTAGTTATATTCTTGTATATAGGGGCAGTATTATAGTAGTTATATTCTTGTATATAGAGGCAGTATTATAGTAGTTATATTCTTGTATATAGGGGCAGTATTATAGTAGTTATATTCTTGTACATAGGGGGCAGTATTATAGTAGTTATATTCTTGTATATAAGGGGCAGTATTATAGTAGTTATATTCTTGTATATAGGGGCAGTATTATACTAGTTATATTCTTGTATATAGGGAGCAGTATTATAGTAGTTATATTCTTGTATATAGGGAGCAGTATTATAGTAGTTATATTCTTGTATATAGGAGCAGTATTATAGTAGCTATATTCTTGTATATAGGGGGCAGTATTATAGTAGTTATATTCTTGTATATAGGAGCAGTATTACAGTAGTTATATTCTTGTATATAGAAGGCAGTATTATAGTAGTTATATTCTTGTATATAGGAGCAATATTATAGTAGTTATATTCTTGTATATAGGAGCGGTATTATAGTAGTTATATTCTTGTATATAGGGGCAGTATTATAGTAGTTATATTCTTGTATATAGGAGGCAGTATTATAGTAGTTATATTCTTGTATATAGGAGCAGTATTATAGTAGTTATATTCTTGTATATAGGAGCAGTATTATAGTAGTTATATTCTTGTATATAGGGGCAGTATTATAGTAGTTATATTCTTGTATATAAGGGCAGTATTATAGTAGTTATATTATTGTATATAGGGGGCAGTATTATAGTAGTTATATTCTTGTATATAGGAGCAGTATTATAGTAGTTATATTCTTGTATATAGGAGCAGTATTATAGTAGTTATATTCCTGTATATAGGGGGCAGTATTATAGTAGTTATATTCTTGTATATAGGAGCAGTAATATAGTAGTTATATTCTTGTATATAGGAGGCAGTATTATAGTAGTTATATTCTTGTATATAGGGGCAGTATTATAGTAGTTATATTCTTGTATATAGGGGTAGTATTATAGTAGTTATATTCTTGTATATAGGGGGCAGTATTATAGTAGTTATATTCTTGTATATAGGGGGTAGTATTATAGTAGTTATATTCTTGTATATAGGAGGCAGTATTATAGTAGTTATATTCTTGTATATAGGGGGCAGTATTATAGTAGTTATATTCTTGTATATAGGAGCAGTATTATAGTAGTTATATTCTTGTATATAGGGGGTAGTATTATAGTAGTTATATTCTTGTATATAGGAGGCAGTATTATAGTAGTTATATTCTTGTATATAGGGGGGCAGTATTATAGTAGTTATATTCTTGTATATAGGAGCAGTATTATAGTAGTTATATTCTTGTATATAGGGGGTAGTATTATAGTAGTTATATTCTTGTATATAGGGGCAGTATTATAGTAGTTATATTCTTGTATATAGGGGCAGTATTATAGTAGTTATATTCTTGTATATAGGGAGCAGTATTATAGTAGTTATATTCTTGTATATAGGAGCAGTATTATAGTAGTTATATTCTTGTATATAGGAGCAGTATTATAGTAGTTATATTCTTGTATATAGGGAGCAGTATTATAGTAGTTATATTCTTGTATATAGGGAGCAGTATTATAGTAGTTATATTCTTGTATATAGGGGCAGTATTATAGTAGTTATATTCTTGTATATAGGAGCAGTATTATAGTAGTTATATTCTTGTATATAGGGGCAGTATTATAGTAGTTATATTCTTGTATATAGGGAGCAGTATTATAGTAGTTATATTCTTGTATATAGGAGCAGTATTATAGTAGTTATATTCTTGTATATAGGGGCAGTATTATAGTAGTTATATTCTTGTATATAGGAGCAGTATTATAGTAGTTATATTCTTGTATATAGGGAGCAGTATTATAGTAGTTATATTCTTGTATATAGGGAGCAGTATTATAGTAGTTATATTCTTGTATATAGGGGGAGTATTATAGTAGTTATATTCTTGTATATAGGGGGAGTATTATAGTAGTTATATTCTTGTATATAGGGGCAGTATTATAGTAGTTATATTCTTGTATATAGGGGCAGTATTATAGTAGTTATATTCTTGTATATAGGGGGCAGTATTATAGTAGTTACATTCTTGTATATAGGGAGCAGTATTATAGTAGTTATATTCTTGTATATAGGAGCAGTATTATAGTAGTTATATTCTTGTATATAGGGGCAGTATTATAGTAGTTATATTCTTGTATATAGGGGGCAGTATTATAGTAGTTATATTCTTGTATATAGGGGGCAGTATTGTAGTAGTTACATTCTTGTATATAGGGGGCAGTATTATAGTAGTTATATTCTTGTATATAGGGGCAGTATTATAGTAGTTATATTCCTGTATATAGGGGGCAGTATTATAGTAGTTATATTCTTGTATATAGGGGGCAGTATTGTAGTAGTTACATTCTTGTATATAGGGGGCAGTATTATAGTAGTTATATTCTTGTATATAGGGGCAGTATTATAGTAGTTATATTCTTGTATATAGGGAGCAGTATTATAGTAGTTATATTCTTGTATATAGGGAGCAGTATTATAGTAGTTATATTCTTGTATATAGGAGCAGTATTATAGTAGTTATATTCTTGTATATAGGAGCAGTATTATAGTAGTTATATTCTTGTATATATGGGGCAGTATTATAGTAGTTATATTCTTGTATATAGGGGGCAGTATTATAGTAGTTATATTCTTGTATGTAGGAGCAGTATTATAGTAGTTATATTCTTGTATATAGGAGGCAGTATTATAGTAGTTATATTCTTGTATATAGGAGCAGTATTATAGTAGTTATATTCTTGTATATAGGAGCAGTATTATAGTAGTTATATTCTTGTATATAGGGGGGCAGTATTATAGTAGTTATATTCTTGTATGTAGGAGCAGTATTATAGTAGTTATATTCTTGTATATAGGGGGCAGTATTATAGTAGTTATATTCTTGTATATATGGGGCAGTATTGTAGTAGTTACATTCTTGTATATAGTGGGCAGTATTATAGTAGTTATATTCTTGTATATATGGGGCAGTATTGTAGTAGTTACATTCTTGTATATAGTGGGCAGTATTATAGTAGTTATATTCTTGTATAGAGGGGGCAGTATTATAGTAGTTATATTCTTGTATATAGGGGGCAGTATTATAGTCGTTATGTTCTTGTCCTTTAAGGTATAATCACCCGGTTCCACGGTAAACAGCTCGGCACGGTATCGGGCTGGATATATACAGTGATTTGGTTTGTGGCGGTGTCTCTGATCTTCGCAGGTATTCCCATCTCAGCGCTGCTGTCTTCATACAACAGTGGCTCTCGTCACGTGTCGGCCCGGTGATAAATCACCAGCAATTGTTGGAAATTTTACCTTGTTACGTCCTGGGCCTTATTACACAGCACCTGGTGATAAAAAAAAATAAAAAAACAATCCTAAATTAGCCCTAATGGGCCTAATTTATAGAATGTCACCCAGCAAGTGCGGCGGCGGGGGACGGCCGTTCTGCTGGGTCATGGTCTGACTGCTCTGGATCTGCTTTACCCGGTGATTTGTGTGTACAGCTTTTTAATCACTCCGAGTCTATTAAGTCGCGTTGTTTTTTTCTGTATGTCATGATTTTTGGTTGTACGGCTTGCGTAATAAATCTCATTCATACAGTTAGATGGGGAGGGTCTCTTGTTATATAATCAGTAGGAATACTGTACCCCTCCCTCGCTTTGCTGCAACAGTTTTTGTCTTAACTTATTTTCTAAACATTGATCATGTGATCTATCACAGCCAATGAGCAGAGCGCTGACAGCTTGATGGTGTGACAACTCCCTCCTGCCGGCTCCCGGGCTGCTCCCTCCTGTCAG
>NC_134695.1:80014981-80049981 GCF_050947455.1 Rhinoderma darwinii
ATATAACTACTATAATACTGCTCCTATATACAAGAATATAACTACTATAATACTGCCCCCTATATACAAGAATATAACTACTATAATACTGCCTCCTATATACAAGAACATAACTACTATAATACTGCTCCTATATACAAGAATATAACTACTATAATACTGCTCCTATATACAAGAATATAACTACTATAATACTGGTCCCTATATACAAGAAAATAACTACTATAATACTGCTCCTATATACAAGAATATAACTACTATAATACTGCTCCTATATACAAGAATATAACTACTATAATACTGCTCCTATATACAAGAATATAACTACTATAATACTGCCCCTATATACAAGAATATAACTACTATAATACTGCTCCTATATACAAGAATATAACTACTATAATACTGCCCCCTATATACTAGAATATAACTACTATAATACTGCCTCCTATATACAAGAATATAACTACTATAATACTGCTCCTATATACAAGAATATAACTACTATAATACTGCTCCTATATACAAGAATATAACTACTATAATACTGCCCTATATACAAGAATATAACTACTATAATACTGCCCCCTATATACAAGAATATAACTACTATAATACTGCCCCTATATACAAGAATATAACTACTATAATACTGCCTCCTATATACAAGAATATAACTACTATAACACTGCTCTCTATATACAAGAATATAACTACTATAATACTGCCCCTATATACAAGAATATAACTACTATAATACTGCTCCTATATACAGGAATATAACTACTATAATACTGCTCCTATATACAAGAATATAACTACTATAATACTGCCCCTATATACAAGAATATAACTACTATAATACTGCCCCCTATATACAAGAATATAACTACTATAATACTGCCCCATATATACAAGAATATAACTACTATAATACTGCCCCATATATACAAGAATATAACTACTATAATACTGCTCCTATATACAAGAATATAACTACTATAATACTGCCCCCTATATACAAGAATATAACTACTATAATACTGCCCCCTATATACAAGAATATAACTACTATAATACTGCTCCTATATACAAGAATATAACTACTATAATACTGCCTCCTATATACAAGAATATAACTACTATAACACTGCTCCCTATATACAAGAATATAACTACTATAATACTGCTCCTATATACAAGAATATAACTACTATAATACTGCTCCTATATACAAAAATATAACTACTATAATACTGCCCCTATATACAAGAATATAACTACTATAATACATCCCCCTATATACAAGAATATAACTACTATAATACTGCTCCTATATACAAGAATATAACTACTATAATACTGCTCCTATATACAAGAATATAACTACTAGAATACTGCCCCAATATACAAGAATATAACTACTAGAATACTGCTCCTATATACAAGAATATAACTACTATAATACTGCTCCTATATACAAGAATATAACTACTATAATACTGCTCCTATATACAAGAATATAACTACTATAATACTGCTCCTATATACAAAAATATAACTACTATAATACTGCCCCTATATACAAGAATATAACTACTATAATACATCCCCCTATATACAAGAATATAACTACTATAATACTGCTCCTATATACAAGAATATAACTACTATAATACTGCTCCTATATACAAGAATATAACTACTAGAATACTGCCCCAATATACAAGAATATAACTACTATAATACTGCTCCTATATACAAGAATATAACTACTATAATACTGCTCCTATATACAAGAATATAACTACTATAATACTGCTCCCTATATACAAGAATATAACTACTATAATACTGCTCCCTATATACAAGAATATAACTACTATAATACTGCTCCCTATATACAAGAATATAACTACTATAATACTGCCTCTATATACAAGAATATAACTACTATAATACTGCTCCTATATACAAGAATATAACTACTATAATACTGCTCCTATATACAAGAATATAACTACTATAATACTGCTCCTATATACAAGAATATAACTACTATAATACTGGTCCCTATATACAAGAAAATAACTACTATAATACTGCTCCTATATACAAGAATATAACTACTATAATACTGCTCCTATATACAAGAATATAACTACTATAATACTGCTCCTATATACAAGAATATAACTACTATAATACTGCCCCTATATACAAGAATATAACTACTATAATACTGCTCCTATATACAAGAATATAACTACTATAATACTGCCCCCTATATACTAGAATATAACTACTATAATACTGCCTCCTATATACAAGAATATAACTACTATAATACTGCTCCTATATACAAGAATATAACTACTATAATACTGCTCCTATATACAAGAATATAACTACTATAATACTGCCCCTATATACAAGAATATAACTACTATAATACTGCCCCCTATATACAAGAATATAACTACTATAATACTGCTCCTATATACAAGAATATAACTACTATAATACTGCCCCATATATACAAGAATATAACTACTATAATACTGCTCCTATATACAAGAATATAACTACCATAATACTGCCCCCTATATACAAGAATATAACTACTATAATACTGCCCCCTATATACAAGAATATAACTACTATAATACTGCTCCTATATACAAGAATATAACTACTATAATACTGCCTCCTATGTACAAGAATATAACTACTATAACACTGCTCCCTATATACAAGAATATAACTACTATAATACTGCTCCTATATACAAGAATATAACTACTATAATACTGCTCCTATATACAAAAATATAACTACTATAATACTGCCCCTATATACAAGAATATAACTACTATAATACATCCCCCTATATACAAGAATATAACTACTATAATACTGCTCCTATATACAAGAATATAACTACTATAATACTGCTCCTATATACAAGAATATAACTACTAGAATACTGCCCCAATATACAAGAATATAACTACTAGAATACTGCTCCTATATACAAGAATATAACTACTATAATACTGCTCCTATATACAAGAATATAACTACTATAATACTGCTCCTATATACAAGAATATAACTACTATAATACTGCTCCTATATACAAAAATATAACTACTATAATACTGCTCCTATATACAAGAATATAACTACTATAATACTGCTCCTATATACAAGAATATAACTACTATAATACTGCCCCTATATACAAGAATATAACTACTATAATACATCCCCCTATATACAAGAATATAACTACTATAATACTGCTCCTATATACAAGAATATAACTACTATAATACTGCTCCTATATACAAGAATATAACTACTATAATACTGCTCCTATATACAAGAATATAACTACTATAATACTGCCTCCTATATACAAGAATATAACTACTATAATACTGTCCCATATACAAGAATATAACTACTATAATACTGCCCCTATATACAAGAATATAACTACTATAATACTGCTCCCTATATACAAGAATATAACTACTATAATACTGCTCCCTATATACAAGAATATAACTACTATAATACTGCCCCCATATACAAGAATATAACTACTAGAATACTGCCCCAATATACAAGAATATAACTACTATAATACTGCTCCTATATACAAGAATATAACTACTATAAGGGCGGGTTCACACATGGCGGAATTTCACTTAAATTCCGCTGCGGACACTCCGCAGCGTTAATCCGCAGCGGAGCCGTTTCTCCATTGACTTTCACTTTAATTTAGCAGTGTTCGTTTACACGATGCGTACAATTCCGCTGCGGAGCATAGGCTGCGGAGCGGAATTTGGTGTCCGCAGCATGCTCTGTCTGTTGCGGAGCAGTGGCGGACTGGTTGCGGACTCATGGCGGAATTTCTCCATTGACTTCAATGGAGAGTCAAAATTCCGCAATGAAGTCCGCAGATCTTATGTGTGCTGCGGAGCGTATTGTTTTTACTACCATGACATTTCTTCATTCTGGCTGGACCTATGTATTTCTAGGTCTACAGCCAGACTGAGGAAGTCAATGGGGCTCCCGTAATGACGGGAGCGTTGCTAGGAGACGTCTGTAAATAGTCACTGTCCAGGGTGCTGAAAGAGTTACGCGATCGGCAGTAACTGTTTCTGCACCCGGGACAGTGACTACCGATCCCAATATACATGTATCTGCAAAAAACATATAAGTTCATACTTACCGAGAACTCCCTGCGTCTGTCTCCAGTCCGGCCTCCCAGGATGACGTTTCAGTGTAAGTGACGGCTGCAGCCAATCACAGGCCAAGCACAGGCTGCAGCGGTCACATGGACTGGAGCGTCATCCAGGGAGGTCGGGCTGGATGCCGAAAGAGGGACGCGTCACCAAGACAACGGGCGGTAAGTATGAATTTCTTTTACTTTCTCTACGGAAAGTGCTGTCCCTTCTCTCTATCCTGCACTGAATAGGGAGAAGGGAAGCACTTTTCCTGCAGTCCGCAGCAGCTAGTCCGCATCAATTTTCTGCACATTTTGTGCAGATCCGCAGCCGTAATCCGCAACCCGGATTAGGTGCGGCATTGATGCGGACAGTTGCGGAGGAATTCCGCCATGTGTGGTCATGCCCTAATACTGCTCCTATATACAAGAATATAACTACTATAATACTGCTCCCTATATACAAGAATATAACTACTATAATACTGCTCCCTATATACAAGAATATAACTACTATAATACTGCTCCCTATATACAAGAATATAACTACTATAATACTGCCTCTATATACAAGAATATAACTACTATAATACTGCTCCTATATACAAGAATATAACTACTATAATACTGCTCCTATATACAAGAATATAACTACTATAATACTGCCCCCTATATACAAGAATATAACTACTATAATACTGACTCCTATATACAAGAATATAACTACTATAATACTGCCCCTATATACAAGAATATAACTACTATAATACTGCTCCCTATATACAAGAATATAACTACTATAATACTGCCTCTATATACAAGAATATAACTACTATAATACTGCTCCTATATACAAGAATATAACTACTATAATACTGCTCCTATATACAAGAATATAACTACTATAATACTGCCCCCTATATACAAGAATATAACTACTATAATACTGCTCCTATATACAAGAATATAACTACTATAATACTGCCCCCTATATACAAGAATATAACTACTATAATACTGCTACTATATACAAGAATATAACTACTATAATACTGCCTCCTATATACAAGAATATAACTACTATAATACTGCCCTCTATATACAAGAATATAACTACTATAATACTGCCCCCTATATACAAGAATATAACTACTATAATACTGCCCCCTATATACAAGAATATAACTACTATAATACTGCCCCCTATATACAAGAATATAACTACTATAATACTGCCCCTATATACAAGAATATAACTAGTATAATACTGCCCCCTATATACAAGAATATAACTACTATAATACTGCCCCCTATATACAAGAATATAACTACTATAATACTGCTCCTATATACAAGAATATAACTACTATAATACTGCCTCCTATATACAAGAATATAACTACTATAACACTGCTCCCTATATACAAGAATATAACTACTATAATACTGCCTCTATATACAATATAACTACTATAACACTGCTCCTATACACAAGAATATAACTACTATAATACTGCCCCTACATACAAGAATATAACTACTATAATACTGCCCCCTATATACAAGAATATAACTACTATAATACTGCTCCTATATACAAGAATATAACTACTATAATACTGCTCCTATATACAAAAATATAACTACTATAATACTGCCCCTATATACAAGAATATAACTATTATAATACATCCCCCTATATACAAGAATATAACTACTATAATACTGCTCCTATATACAAGAATATAACTACTATAATACTGCTCCTATATACAAGAATATAACTACTAGAATACTGCCCCAATATACAAGAATATAACTACTATAATACTGCTCCTATATACAAGAATATAACTACTATAATACTGCTCCCTATATACAAGAATATAACTACTATAATACTGTCCCCTATATACAAGAACATAACTACTATAATACTGCTCCCTATATACAAGAATATAACTACTATAATACCGCTCCTATATACAAGAATATAACTACTATAATACTGCTCCTATATACAAGAATATAACTACTATAATACTGCTCCTATATACAAGAATATAACTACTATAAGGGCGGGTTCACACATGGCGGAATTTCACTTAAATTCCGCTGCGGACACTCCGCAGCGTTAATCCGCAGCGGAGCCGTTTCTCCATTGACTTTCACTTTAATTTAGCAGTGTTCGTTTACACGATGCGTACAATTCCGCTGCGGAGCATAGGCTGCGGAGCGGAATTTGGTGTCCGCAGCATGCTCTGTCTGTTGCGGAGCAGTGGCGGACTCATGGCGGAATTTCTCCATTGACTTCAATGGAGAGTCAAAATTCCGCAATGAAGTCTGCAGATCTTATGTGTGCTGCGGAGCGTATTGTTTTTACTACCATGACATTTCTTCATTCTGGCTGGACCTATGTATTTCTAGGTCTACAGCCAGACTGAGGAAGTCAATGGGGCTCCCGTAATGACGGGAGCGTTGCTAGGAGACGTCTGTAAATAGTCACTGTCCAGGGTGCTGAAAGAGTTACGCGATCGGCAGTAACTGTTTCTGCACCCGGGACAGTGACTACCGATCTCAATATACATGTATCTGTAAAAAAACATATAAGTTCATACTTACCGAGAACTCCCTGCGTCTGTCTCCAGTCCGGCCTCCCAGGATGACGTTTCAGTGTAAGTGACGGCTGCAGCCAATCACAGGCCAAGCACAGGCTGCAGCGGTCACATGGACTGGAGCGTCATCCAGGGAGGTCGGGCCGGATGCCGAAAGAGGGACGCGTCACCAAGACAACGGCCGGTAAGTATGAATTTCTTTGACTTTCACTAGGGAAAGTGCTGTCCCTTCTCTCTATCCTGCACTGAATAGGGAGAAGAGAAGCACTTTTCCTGCAGTCCGCAGCGGCCAGTCCGCATCAATTTTCTGCACATTTTGTGCAGATCCGCTGCAGAATCTGCAACGCAGATTCTGTGCGGCATTGATGCGGACAGTTGCGGAGGAATTCCGCCATGTGTGGTCATGCCCTAATACTGCTCCTATATACAAGAATATAACTACTATAATACTGCTCCCTATATACAAGAATATAACTACTATAATACTGCTCCCTATATACAAGAATATAACTACTATAATACTGCTCCCTATATACAAGAATATAACTACTATAATACTGCCTCTATATACAAGAATATAACTACTATAATACTGCTCCTATATACAAGAATATAACTACTATAATACTGCTCCTATATACAAGAATATAACTACTATAATACTGCTCCTATATACAAGAATATAACTACTATAATACTGGTCCCTATATACAAGAAAATAACTACTATAATACTGCTCCTATATACAAGAATATAACTACTATAATACTGCTCCTATATACAAGAATATAACTACTATAATACTGCTCCTATATACAAGAATATAACTACTATAATACTGCCCCTATATACAAGAATATAACTACTATAATACTGCTCCTATATACAAGAATATAACTACTATAATACTGCCCCCTATATACTAGAATATAACTACTATAATACTGCCTCCTATATACAAGAATATAACTACTATAATACTGCTCCTATATACAAGAATATAACTACTATAATACTGCTCCTATATACAAGAATATAACTACTATAATACTGCCCTATATACAAGAATATAACTACTATAATACTGCCCCCTATATACAAGAATATAACTACTATAATACTGCCCCTATATACAAGAATATAACTACTATAATACTGCCTCCTATATACAAGAATATAACTACTATAACACTGCTCCCTATATACAAGAATATAACTACTATAATACTGCCCCTATATACAAGAATATAACTACTATAATACTGCTCCTATATACAGGAATATAACTACTATAATACTGCTCCTATATACAAGAATATAACTACTATAATACTGCCCCTATATACAAGAATATAACTACTATAATACTGCCCCCTATATACAAGAATATAACTACTATAATACTGCTCCTATATACAAGAATATAACTACTATAATACTGCCCCATATATACAAGAATATAACTACTATAATACTGCTCCTATATACAAGAATATAACTACTATAATACTGCCCCCTATATACAAGAATATAACTACTATAATACTGCCCCCTATATACAAGAATATAACTACTATAATACTGCTCCTATATACAAGAATATAACTACTATAATACTGCCTCCTATATACAAGAATATAACTACTATAACACTGCTCCCTATATACAAGAATATAACTACTATAATACTGCTCCTATATACAAGAATATAACTACTATAATACTGCTCCTATATACAAAAATATAACTACTATAATACTGCCCCTATATACAAGAATATAACTACTATAATACATCCCCCTATATACAAGAATATAACTACTAGAATACTGCCCCAATATACAAGAATATAACTACTAGAATACTGCTCCTATATACAAGAATATAACTACTATAATACTGATCCTATATACAAGAATATAACTACTATAATACTGCTCCTATATACAAGAATATAACTACTATAATACTGCTCCTATATACAAAAATATAACTACTATAATACTGCCCCTATATACAAGAATATAACTACTATAATACATCCCCCTATATACAAGAATATAACTACTATAATACTGCTCCTATATACAAGAATATAACTACTATAATACTGCTCCTATATACAAGAATATAACTACTAGAATACTGCCCCAATATACAAGAATATAACTACTATAATACTGCTCCTATATACAAGAATATAACTACTATAATACTGCTCCTATATACAAGAATATAACTACTATAATACTGCTCCCTATATACAAGAATATAACTACTATAATACTGCTCCCTATATACAAGAATATAACTACTATAATACTGCTCCCTATATACAAGAATATAACTACTATAATACTGCCTCTATATACAAGAATATAACTACTATAATACTGCTCCTATATACAAGAATATAACTACTATAATACTGCTCCTATATACAAGAATATAACTACTATAATACTGCCCCCTATATACAAGAATATAACTACTATAATACTGACTCCTATATACAAGAATATAACTACTATAATACTGCCCCTATATACAAGAATATAACTACTATAATACTGCCCCTATATACAAGAATATAACTACTATAATACTGCTCCCTATATACAAGAATATAACTACTATAATACTGCCTCTATATACAAGAATATAACTACTATAATACTGCTCCTATATACAAGAATATAACTACTATAATACTGCTCCTATATACAAGAATATAAC
Organism: Rhinoderma darwinii; assembly: GCF_050947455.1. Taxonomy (NCBI): domain Eukaryota; kingdom Metazoa; phylum Chordata; class Amphibia; order Anura; family Rhinodermatidae; genus Rhinoderma; species Rhinoderma darwinii. The sequence continues at coordinate 80,024,570 of NC_134695.1, forward strand.
TACTATAATACTGCCCCCTATATACAAGAATATAACTACTATAATACTGCTACTATATACAAGAATATAACTACTATAATACTGCTCCTATATACAAGAATATAACTACTATAATACTGCCTCCTATATACAAGAATATAACTACTATAATACTGCCCTCTATATACAAGAATATAACTACTATAATACTGCCCCCTATATACAAGAATATAACTACTATAATACTGCCCCCTATATACAAGAATATAACTACTATAATACTGCCCCCTATATACAAGAATATAACTACTATAATACTGCCCCTATATACAAGAATATAACTAGTATAATACTGCCCCCTATATACAAGAATATAACTACTATAATACTGCCCCCTATATACAAGAATATAACTACTATAATACTGCCCCCTATATACAAGAATATAACTACTATAATACTGCCTCCTATATACAAGTATATAACTACTATAATACTGCTCCTATATACAAGAATATAACGACTATAATACTGCCCCCTATATACAAGAATATAACTACTATAATACTGCCCCCTATATACAAGAATATAACTACTATAATACTGCCCCTATATACAAGAATATAACTAGTATAATACTGCCCCCTATATACAAGAATATAACTACTATAATACTGCCCCCTATATACAAGAATATAACTACTATAATACTGCCCCCTATATACAAGAATATAACTACTATAATACTGCGTCCTATATACAAGTATATAACTACTATAATACTGCTCCTATATACAAGAATATAACGACTATAATACTGCCCCCTATATACAAGAATATAACTACTATGAGGGTATGTTCACACGGCGGGGGTCCGTAACGGCTGAAATTACGGGGATGTTTCAGCCTCAAAACATCCCCGTAATTTCAGCCGTAGCGGCATGTGCAGGCGCTTGAACGCCGCGTCAATTACGGCCGTAATTAGCGCTGCTATTCATTGGAGTCAATGAATAACGGCTCCAATTACGGCCAAAGAAGTGACAGGTCACTTCTTTGACGCGGGCGTCTAGTTACGCGCCGTCATTTGACAGCGGCGCGTAAATATACGCCTCGTGTGAACAGACAAACGTCTGCCCATTGCTTTCAATGGGCAGATGTTTGTCAGCGCTATTGAGGCGCTATTTTCAGACGTAATTCGGGGCCAAAACGCCCGAATTACGTCCGTAAATAGGCCGTGTGAACATACCCTAATACTGCTCCTAAATACAAGAATATAACTACTATAATACTGCCTCCTATATACAAGAATATAACTACTATAATACAGCCCCTATATACAAGAATATAACTACTATAATACTGCTCCTATATACAAGAATATAACTACTATAATACTGCTCCTATATACAAGAATATAACTACTATAATACTGCCCCCTATATACAAGAATATAACTACTATAATACTGCTCCTATATACAAGAATATAACTACTATAATACTGCTCCTATATACAAGAATATAACTACTATAATACTGCCTCTATATACAAGAATATAACTACTATAATACTGCCCCCTATATACAAGAATATAACTACTATAATACTGCTCCTATATACAAGAATATAACTACTATAATACTACCCCCTATATACAAGAATATAACTACTATAATACTGCCCCCTATATACAAGATTATAACTACTATAATACTGCTCCTATTCACAAGAATATAACTACTATAATACTGCTCCTATATACAAGAATATAACTACTATAATACTGCCCCCTATATACAAGAATATAACTACTATAATACTGCTCCTATATACAAGAATATAACTACTATAATACTGCCCCCTATATACAAGAATATAACTACTATAATACTGCTCCTATATACAAGAATATAACTACTATAATACTACCCCCTATATACAAGAATATAACTACTATAATACTGCCCCCTATATACAAGATTATAACTACTATAATACTGCTCCTATTCACAAGAATATAACTACTATAATACTGCTCCTATATACAAGAATATAACTACTATAATACTGCCCCCTATATGCAAGAATATAACTACTATAATACTGTCCCTATATACAAGAATATAACTACTATAATACTGCTCCTATATACAAGAATATAACTACTATAATACTGCCCCCTATATACAAGAATATAACTACTATAATACTGCCCCCTATATACAAGAATATAACTACTATAATACTGCCCCCTATATACAAGAATATAACTACTATAATACTGCCCCCTATATACAAGAATATAACTACTATAATACTGCCCCCTATATACAAGAATATAATTACTATAATACTGCCCCCTATATACAAGAATATAACTACTATAATACTGCCCCCTATATACAAGAATATAACTACTATAATACTGCCCCCTGTGGACAGGGGTGGTATGAGATTTCTCTTTTCTGGCTCCACTTCTATGATACCTTCTGCTATATGGGTGAGGGTCTTCTCACAAGGGGGGATGTGGAGCCGACAAGTGACCATTTTTTGGGCAGTTCTGATCAGTGAGTATTTGGCTATTTGCTCGTTGCCGGTGGATTGTTGCGCGGTTTACGCAGGGCAGTGGTGGAGAACGTATACGAGGTCTCATTCCTTGTGGTGAATTGATAGTTGTGATTATTGCGCGGTCCGGATACTTTGTCGCCTGTTTTCTGGCATTTCTTGGGTCGATTGAATTTCTCATAATTTCGTCATTGGTTTTGTGTCTATCGCGTTATGGAGAATCAGCGTCGCGGTGACAGCATCAGAGCGCAGTGAGGAGGGGGCAGTTATCGGGGGAGGGGTGACGTGCATCACTGGGGCCGCGGTCTAGCGTCATTTCACCATAATTCCTGCGCCTTTATTTCTGAATCCATCACAAGCCGCGCTCGCTGCTCGGAGCATTGATCCCGTCTACAGAATCGATATATATAGAGAGCGGTCACCAGAGATCTGCAGGAAACACCAAAATTACATCCAATTAAATGGCGTCATTTATTTTAATAGAGGAATAGATTTGTTCTTCCGTCCTCTTCAGTATTCGGGGCAATTTGTACTTAAATGGTCATTGATAAAGCAACAGACGGTTATTAGAAGGGGAAACAGGGTTCATTATCCCTCAATGTCAGTCTACACTGCCGCTCTGGCATTCTATTCATGGAGCAGTGAGCTTAGTATGAGCGCAGCTCCCTGAGGTTTATCCGGGATTCTCCACAGCAGTTATGACTTTCCGTCCCGTTTCGCGGCTGCGTAAATAATAGACGTTTATCCTCCTGGGTTTCGCTTTTCACTGTGTGATCAGATCTGACAATTTAAACCACAGAAATGAAATCCATTGTATTAATTCACAGAGACCAATTTGTCCCATTGGCGGCGTCTCGTCTTCTGCGTTGATGCGCGATAATCAGACGTGACGTGTCCGCACGCTGGGACGGTCAGCGCCAGACCATGGACCCGGCGTTCCCCAACAAAAGCGGCGTGAGCAGCGATAACGAGGGGGGGGGGGGGTAATGTAGTCGCTCATTTGTTCTTCATTCTCGGCTGTGTCGATGTCAATTTGATCAGGACTCGGGTCGCCGGATAATAACCCCGATGCTGGTTCAGTGAAGGGTCCGGAATAACCTCAAGTCCAGGGTCAGCGCAGCGTCTAGCGGGACATTCCCGGCACTTCATGCTTCCTCCGCTGACAGATTTATGAGACGCGGATTTGGCACCGGCCCACCCTGCCAAAAGTACCAACACCCGGTGTAATAACCACAGGATCACTGCGCCTGATTGGCCGGCAAACTCACCCGACCTAAACCCCATAGAGAATCTATAGAAGGCGGATCAACTTCTACCCAAAAAAGTCTGAACGCTTCATAAAGTCAGAGGGGAATTCAGCAAAGTGCTAGGTCAGGGCTGGGCAGATTTCTGCTCCACATTAATGTCGCTTTGTTATTTTTAAGATTTCGGTTTGTTTTTTAATGGAATTGCACAGATTATGGGAGACATTAACCGGGCATTGTAACCGGGGCGTGTAGACTTCTCTGTCCACGGTGTATATATATATTTGGCTGTTGATCTGCATCTGATAAAGGCTGAATCTCCGCTGTCCTGACATAAGGGGCAGCGACCTCGGGCCGCGGCGGATCATCCCCCCCCCCCCACCAGCTCATCGTTCATGTCCATCTAATCCCAGCAGCAATTTGCATCACAGAGACGGAGACCTGCGGAAAATAATCCTCCCGCCATCACGTTACTAATGATCACCAAGAGATTGGGATATTCAGCAGCGGCGGACTCTGCGCTCAACAGCTGCTGCGGGGTGCTCTGCCCACGTGACCCCCAGAATAGTCTCTGTATGTGTTCTCCTGCTTCATCATCACCTGCAGGTGGGCGCAAACGCAAAACTTGCCAGACGAATCGCAATATGTTATCGGTTACAATGGATGATGTAATGTCGCAAATAGATCCCATGTGATGCCTGTAAAATCAGTCAATGGTGAAAGATTTACCCCAATCAACTTTACATGACTTTTTGTTGCGGTTTTGCGGAAATTGTCTCTACAGAAGCACATCCTATAACTCTATGGGAGCTGTATATATGTGTATATAGTGAGCTCCCCCTAGTGGTGGCTGCAGGCAGCAGAATGTTATCATGTAACTCTATGGGATCTGTATCTATCTGTATGTAGTGAGCTCCCCCTAGTGGTGGCTGCAGGCAGCAGAATGTTATCATGTAACTATGGGAGCTGTATATATCTGTATGTAGTGAGCTCCCCCTAGTGGTAGCTGCAGGCAGCAGAATGTTATCATGTAACTCTATGGGATCTGTATCTATCTGTATGTAGTGAGCTCCCCCTAGTGGTGGCTGCAGGCAGCAGAATGTTTTCATGTAACTATATGGGAGCTGTATATATCTGTATGTAGTGAGCTCCCCCTAGTTGTGGCTGCAGGCAGCAGAATGTTATTATGGAACTCTATGGGAGCTTTATATATCTGTATATAGTGAGCTCCCTCTAGTGGTGGCTGCAGGCAGAAGAATGCTATCATGTAACTCTATGGGAGCTGTATATATCTGTATGTAGTGAGCTCCCCCTAGTTGTGGCTGCAGGCAGCAGAATGTTATTATGGAACACTATGGGAGCTGTATATATCTGTATGTAGTGAGCTCCCCCTAGTGGTGGCTGCAGGCAGCAGAATGTTATTATGTAACTCTATGGGAGCTTTATATATCTGTATATAGTGAGCTCCCTCTAGTCGTGGCTGCAGGCAGAAGAATGCTATCATGTAACGCTATGTGAGCTGTATATATCTGTATGTAGTGAGCTCCCCCTAGTGGTGGCTGCAGGTAGTAGAATGTTATCATGTAACTCTATGGGAGCTGTATATATCTGTAGTGAGCTCCCCCTAGTGGTGGCTGCAGGTAGTAGAATGTTATCATGTAACTCTATGGAAGCTGTATATATCTGTATGTAGTGAGCTCCCCCTAGTGGTGGCTGCAGGCAGCAGAATGTTATTATGTAACTCTATGGGAGCTTTATAGATCTGTATGTAGTGAGCTCCCCCTAGTGGTGGCTGCAAGCAGCAGAATGTTATTATGTAACTCTATGGGAGCTTTATATATCTGTATATAGTGAGCTCCCTCTAGTCGTGGCTGCAGGCAGAAGAATGCTATCATGTAACTCTATGGGAGCTGTATATATCTGTATGTAGTGAGCTCCCCCTAGTGGTGGCTGCAGGTAGTAGAATGTTATCATGTAACTCTATGGGAGCTGTATATATCTGTATGTAGTGAGCTCCCCCTAGTGGTGGCTGCAGGCAGCAGAATGTTATCATGTAACTCTATGGGAGCTGTATATATCTGTATGTAGTGAGCTCCCTCTAGTGGTGGCTGCAGGTAGTAGAATGTTATCATGTAACTCTATGGGAGCTGTATATATCTGTATGTACTGAGCTCCCCCTAGTGGTGGCTGCAGGTAGTAGAATGTTATCCTGTAACTCTAAGGGAGCTGTATATATCTGTATGTAGTGAGCTCCCCCTAGTGGTGGCTGCAGGCAGCAGAATGTTATCATGTAACTCTATGGGAGTTGTATATATCTGTATGTAGTGAGCTCCCCCTAGTGGTAGCTGCAGGCAGCAGAATGTTATCATGTAACTCTATGGGATCTGTATCTATCTGTATGTAGTGAGCTCCCCCTAGTGGTGGCTGCAGGCAGCAGAATGTTTTCATGTAACTATATGGGAGCTGTATATATCTGTATGTAGTGAGCTCCCCCTAGTGGTGGCTGCAGGCAGCAGAATGTTATTATGGAACTCTATGGGAGCTTTATATATCTGTATATAGTGAGCTCCCTCTAGTGGTGGCTGCAGGCAGAAGAATGCTATCATGTAACTCTATGGGAGCTGTATATATCTGTATGTAGTGAGCTCCCCCTAGTTGTGGCTGCAGGCAGCAGAATGTTATTATGTAACTCTATGGGAGCTTTATAGATCTGTATGTAGTGAGCTCCCCCTAGTGGTGGCTGCAAGCAGCAGAATGTTATTATGTAACTCTATGGGAGCTTTATATATCTGTATATAGTGAGCTCCCTCTAGTCGTGGCTGCAGGCAGAAGAATGCTATCATGTAACTCTATGGGAGTTGTATATATCTGTATGTAGTGAGCTCCCCCTAGTGGTGGCTGCATGTAGTAGAATGTTATCATGTAACTCTATGGGAGCTGTATATATCTGTATGTACTGAGCTCCCCCTAGTGGTGGCTGCAGGTAGTAGAATGTTATCCTGTAACTCTAAGGGAGCTGTATATATCTGTATGTAGTGAGCTCCCCCTAGTGGTGACTGCAGGCAGCAGAATGTTATCATGTAACTCTATGGGAGCTGTATATATCTGTATGTAGTGAGCTCCCCCTAGTGGTGGCTGCAGGCAGCAGAATGTTATCATGTAACTCTATGGGAGCTGTATATATCTGTATGTACTGAGCTCCCCCTAGTGGTGGCTGCAGGCAGCAGAATGTTATCATGTAACTCTATGGGAGCTGTATATATCTGTATGTAGTGAGCTCCCTCTAGTGGTGCCTGCAGGTAGTAGAATGTTATCATGTAACTCTATGGGAGCTGTATATATCTGTATGTAGTGAGCTCCCTCTAGTGGTGCCTGCAGGTAGTAGAATGTTATCATGTAACTCTATGGGAGCTGTATATATCTGTATGTAGTGAGCTCCCTCTAGTGGTGCCTGCAGGCATGTAATTATGCCTATACAGGAGATTTGGAGCTCTGTGACAGGAAAACAGATCTGACAGCTATGTAGATATATTATGACAATAATCCGCACAGAATTCTGAGCTTTTTTTTGGTTGATGAAGCTTCAGGTCTTATCCTTCCCATCATTGTTTGGGGGAGCTTAACCCTGAGGAACAGCAAGGGAAGGGCGATGACCAGTTATATGGCGCGGAGGCGTTTTCTGCTGCCCCGTGATCAGTGCTGCCATAAACCGAGGCCTCCTCAGCCTATACGATGGACACAGCTACATTTGCGCCACCGATAGTAAAATCATCATAAAAACAGAACGCATAAATTAAAAATGGAATATCAGGACCTGCTGGGAGTTTGTGATCCTTGTCGTCTGGTTGCAGCGGTCATTGTACGATATTACAGGCCGCTTATGATGGAAACCCCGCGGTATCCTAATCCCTGCTCATTCTTCTCCTCTCCGGTAGAATGTAAGCTCTTCTGCTCAGGGACCGCTCGTTTGGCTGCAGACTCTCCCTATAATTGTGTTTGTCGCAGTGTATATATGTCTCTATATGTCGTGCGGTGGAGCTGTCGGGGGAGGGTTCAGGTGAATGACTGTACATTGGTGTAAGGGGACGCCGCGGTGTATAGGGGTCCGTACATTATATATCAGGCCGGGATCACACAGGTGACTCCCACTCAGCGCCTCTTCACAATTCAATACAAATCCATCAACATCACGGCTTCAGATCATCCCACGGACAGCGGCCACGTTCACGGACTGCGCTCCATCTCCGGGGAAGCGAATCCGGGACTCAGGGGCGAATTTAATGAAGAGTTTTGTAGAAAACCAGGAGGGGGGGGCGCTTATTTCCTAAAGATAGAACAGGTGATTGTCTCCCCGGTGAGGACGCCGCAGTTTATTCCGTATTATTCCCGGAAGGATCTTATTAATTAACCCTCCGAGGACATAAGAGCAACCGACGTAACGAGACGCAGAGAGCGTGTAGGAAAGCGGAGACTCGGGGGAGGGGGCAGTTACTTAATAGAAGGCGGCGTTCACTTTCAACGTCCATCTTGCACTTGATTGGTCGCCACGGTAACTGCTCCCGCCCCGTTTCTTCTATCATGTTCGGTACCAAATATTCCGTGCGTCTGATCCCCCCGAGTATTTCTCAGGAACTTGTCAGTAAAGTGTCTGAAACTCAGAAGGTGGAAGCAAAATCCTACAAAACTGGGGGGGGAGCGTGAAAAGTAAAACGTCCCGGGCACAAGAACTGACAATCGAATTGGCCTATTTGTACAGAAGCGTTGAAGATCTGGAAACCACAAAGATAAAATGTCACTGACCCAAGAACAAAGAGCAATGGAGCCCCCAAAAAGAGAAGCGGAGGACTGGAGGGCACAGATGTCACCCCATAAACCACAATGGACGCCGAGGACCCCGAAATTCAGGAATGTGGAAAATGCACCGGACACACGAGGGACAGAAAGAGAGAACACGGGACGGAAGCTCCTGGACCCCAATGCAAAATCTTAACTAGGACCCCGTCACTTCTAGAGGTGTCTATCGACTGTGACCCCACAGGGGCCGAGGTGTGACTACAACCTCTGCACCCCCAGATACACCTTAGTGACAGGGCCCCCCACTATGTCCAGGTGCAGCAGTCCCGAGAGCTCTGCCCAGTACAATACCGAGGGAGAAGAAGAAGAGGAGAGAGGAGAGAGAAGTGGAGAGAAGAGGAGAGAGAAGGAGGAGAGAGAAGAGGAGAGGAGAGAGAAGAGGAGAAGAGAGGAGAGAGAAGAGGAGAAAAGAGGAGAGAGAAGAGGAGAAAAGAGGAGAGGAGAGAGAAGAGGAGAGGAGAGAGAAGAGGAGAAGAGAGGAGAGAGAAGAGGAGAGAGAAGAGGAGAAAAGAGGAGAGGAGAGAGAAGAGGAGAAGAGAGGAGAGAGAAGAGGAGAGAGAAGAGGAGAGAGAAGAGGAGAGAGAAGTGGAGAGAAGAGGAGAGAGAAGAGGAGAAAAGAGGAGAGGAGAAGAGAGAAGAGGAGAGAGAAGTGGAGAGAAGAGGAGAGAGAAGAGGAGAAGAGAGGGGAGAGAAGAGGAGAGAGAAGAGGAGAAAAGAGGAGAGGAGAGAGAAGAGGAGAAGAGGAGAAAAGAGGAGAGAGAAGTGGAGAGAAGAGGAGAGAGAAGTGGAGAGAAGAGGAGAGAGAAGAGGAGAGGAGAGAGAAGAGGAGAAGAGAGGAGAGAGAAGAGGAGAGAGAAGAGGAGAAAAGAGGAGAGAGAAGAGGAGAAGAGAGGAGAGAGAAGAGGAGAGAGAAGAGGAGAGAGAAGAGGAGAGAGAAGAGGAGAGAGAAGAGGAGAGGAGAGAGAAGAGGAGAAAGAAGAGGAGAAAGAAGAGGAGGAGAGAGAAGAGGAGAGAGAAGAGGAGAGAGAAGAGCAGAGAAGAGAAGAGGAGAGAGAAGAGAAGAGGAGAAGAGAGGGGAGAAAAATATAGAGGAAGAGAGAGAGGAGAAGAGAGAAGAAGAAAGAGAAGAGAGAAGAGGAGAGAGAAGAGGAGAGAAAAGAGGAGAGAAAAGAGGAGAGAAAAGAGGAGAGAAAAGAGGAGAGAAAAGAGGAGAGAAAAGAGGAGAGAAAAGAGGAGAGAAAAGAGGAGAGAAAAGAGGAGAGAAAAGAGGAGAGAAAAGAGAGAGAAGAGAGAGAAGAGAGAGAAGAGAGAGGAGAGAAGAGAGAGAAGAGAGAGAAGAGAGAGGAGAAGAGAGAAGAGGGAGGAGAAGAGGGAGGAGAAGAGGAGAAGAGAGAAGAGGGAGGAGAAGAAGAGAGAAGAGAGAGGAGAAGAAGAGAGAGAGAGAAGAGAGAGGAGAAGAAGAGAGAGAGAGAAGAAGAGAGAAGAGAGAGGAGAAGAAGAGAGAGAGAAGAGAGAGGAGAAGAAGAGAGAGAGAGAAGAAGAGAGAAGAGAGAGGAGAAGAAGAGAGAGAGAAGAGAGAAGAGAGAGGAGAAGAAGAGAGAGAGAGAGAAGAGAGAGGAGAAGAAGAGAGAGAGAGAAGAAGAGAGAGAGAGAAGAAGAGAGAAGAGAGGAAGAGAGAGAGAGAAGAAGAGAGAAGAGAGAGGAGAAGAAGAAGAGAGAGGAGAAGAAGAAGAGAAGGAGAGGAGTGAGCAGGAGAGGACAGATCAGCACTCTGCACATTCTCTTTATTTTGCTGGCAGCGGCCGGTGAGGAGGATGAGGAGGAACGAGCCGCCACTACTTACCTGGAGAGAAAACTTTACAGCAAGCGTCCTGTCAGGTATCACCCCCATCATCCACTACTATTATACGGCAACCAGCACTATCCATGCCGATTATTTTTATAAAGAAATATAGTCACATTACATGATGGGAAAGTAGTGCTTATTGGCTTAGATACCCAGTCCAGCAGACAGTATCACACATGATGGGATTAGATACACAGCTCAGCAGACAGTATCACACATGATAGGATTAGATACAGCGGCTCAGCAGTCAGTATCACACATGATAGGATTAGATACAGGGCCCAGCAGACAGTATCACACATGATAGGATTAGATACACAGCTCAGCAGACAGTATCACACGATAGGATTAGATACACAGCTCAGAAGACAGTATCACACATGGTAGGATTAGATACACAGCTCAGCAGACAGTATCACACATGATAGGATTAGATACAGCGGCTCAGAAGACAGTGTCACACATGATAGAATTAGATACACGGCTCAGCAGACAGTATCACACATGATAGGATTAGATACACCCCTCAGCAGACAGTATCACACATGATAGGATTAGATACACAGCTCGGCAGACAGTATCACACATGATAGGATTAGATACACAGCTCAGCAGACAGTATCACACATGATAGATTAGATACACAGCTCAGCAGACAGTATCACACATGATAGGATTAGATACACAGCTCAGCAGACAATATCACACATGATAGGATTAGATACAGCGGCTCAGCAGACAGTATCACACATGATAGGATTAGATACAGGGCCCAGCAGACAGTATCACACATGATAGGATTAGATACACAGCTCAGCAGACAGTATCACACATGGTAGGATTAGATACAGCGGCTCAGAAGACAGTGTCACACATGATAGAATTAGATACACGGCTCAGCAGACAGTATCACACATGATAGGATTAGATACACAGCTCAGCAGACAGTATCACACATGACAGGATTAGATACACAGCTCAGCAGACAGTATCACATGATAGGATTAGATACAGGGCCCAGCAGACAGTATCACACATGATAGGATTAGATACACAGCTCAGCAGACAGTATCACACATGATAGGATTAGATACAGCGGCTCAGAAGACAGTGTCACACATGATAGAATTAGATACACGGCTCAGCAGACAGTATCACACATGATAGGATTAGATACACAGCTCAGCAGACAGTATCACACATGATAGGATTAGATACACAGCTCAGCAGACAGTATCACACATGATAGGATTAGATACACAGCTCAGCAGACAGTATCACACATGATAGGATTAGATACACAGCTCAGCAGACAGTATCACACATGATAGGATTAGATACAGCGGCTCAGCAGACAGTATCACACATGATAGGATTAGATACAGGGCCCAGCAGACAGTATCACACATGATAGGATTAGATACACAGCTCAGCAGACAGTATCACACATGATAGGATTAGATACACAGCTCAGCAGATAGTATCACACATGATAGGATTAGATACACCCCTCAGCAGACAGTATCACACATGATAGGCTTAGATACACAGCTCAGCAGACAGTATCACACATAATAGGCTTAGATACACTGCTCAGCAGACAGTATCACACATGATAGGCTTAGATACACTGGCATGGTCCCCACCTCCCTTCTCCCTGGGTCGGAGTTCTCTGCTGGCATCGCTCAGTGATCGTCTTGCTCTTCCCCGCAGTTCTCCCGCGTGAAGTCTCCGCTTTCTGTCCGAGATGCGGATAATGTCAGGCGGCAGCGACTACAGTGACCTCAGCGGCACCTCCAGCAGCTCATTGAACCGCTTCTTCCCGGCAGCTGCGGAGTCGCAGACCGCTAAGGGGGTGAAGTACCGGCGGGCGAGGAGACTCCGTGACCCGGACGATCTGTACACGACCGACTTTAAACGAGAAATCATCATTAACGTCGGGGGCATCCGGTACCTCCTGCCGTGGAGCACCCTGGACGACTTCCCCATGAGCAGACTCGGGAGGCTGAGGTTCTGCAGCAGCTACGACGACATCACCCAAATATGTGACGACTTTGATGAAGACACCAATGAGTTTTTCTTTGACAGGAACCCGTGTGCGTTCCGCATGATCGTCAGCTTCTTAGCGGCGGGGAAGCTGCGGCTGCTGCGGGACATGTGCGCCTTGTCCTTCCAGGATGAGCTGATGTACTGGGGCATCGAGGACTCCAACCTGGAGCGCTGCTGCCTGAGGAAGCTCTTCATGAGACTGGAAGAACTGGCGGAGCTCAAGCAGGAGGAGGAGACGCACAGGAACCGGGAGACCGTCAGCATGCTGGAAGAGCCCGCCAAGACGGGACATTGTATGAGCAGACTGCGGGACATGGTGGAGAACCCGCGCTCCGGGCTGCCCGGGAAGGTGTTTGCCTGTCTGTCCATCTTATTCGTGGCCACCACGGCCATCAACCTGTGTATCAGCACCATGCCGGACCTCCGCGCGGAGGAAGACCGGGTGAGTGAGTACCATAGACGGCCGATGTCTGACCGATATCTGTCCAATCAGATCAATATCGGTCCCTGGGTGTAAATGGTGATCGGATTGAACAGACAGAAAATTAGTCCGAGCACCGACATTGTAGCGTGTGGACGGCGATACAGGGGGCCCCTCCATTATGGCGCCTGGCGGGGGGACATACAATATGCGGCTCCGGGCAGGGGCCCAGCAGGCAGGGGCCCGGGACACCGCCACCTTCTAAGAGTATGTTCACACTCCCTATTTACAAACACTCGAAATACGTCCGAAAATACGGCTCCAAACCGCCGGCAAACATCTGCTCATTGAAATCAATGGGCTTACGATGTTCTGTGCAGACGGGCATTTTTTTTACGCGTTGATGTCAATAGACGGCGCGTAAAAAGACGCCCGCGTCAAAGACGTGCATGTCACTTCTTGAGACGTAATTGGAACAGTTTTTCATTGACTCCGAGTTTCAGACGTAATTGCCGTTATCGTGTGCACATAGCCTTATAGATACATGGACGGGACTGGCGCACAATTACTGCTGGAGACTTAAAAAGTGTGAGCGCGGGGCCCATAAACTGATGGTGAACGGGGCCCCTCACTGCCGGCCTTGGTTAGGGGTATTTATCGAAGATGAGGAGGTGATGAAAAAACAAGAAAAATCATCCACATCCTACTAATAATAGCAAGGAAACATGATGAGAAAATGGCCACTAGGTGGCAGCATCAACATAGCAACCAATGTAACTGCCATGTGCGTCCTACTAAACAGGATACGGCAGTGAGGAGTGTATCTTAGGGTCACACGCAGAGTCAAAACCGTCTCAAAATACGGTGCGGTTTTCAAGGGAAAACAGCTCCTGATTTACAGATGTTTTTTGAGCCACTCACGTATTTCGCAGCGTTTTTCCGGCCGTTTTTGGAGCGGTTTTCACTAGTCTATGAGAAAACGGCTCCTAAAGACGTCCCAAGAAGTGTCCTGCATATAATGTATAGAAGTGTCCTGCATATAATGTATAGAAGTGTCCTGCATATAATGTATAGAAGTGTCCTGCATATAATGTATAGAAGTGTCCTGCATATAATGTATAGAAGTGTCCTGCATATAATGTATAGAAGTGTCCTGCATATAATGTATAGAAGTGTCCTGCATATAATGTATAGAAGTGTCCCGCATATAATGTATATAAGTGTCCCGCATATAATGTATATAAGTGTCCCGCATATAATGTATAGAAGTGTCCTGCATATAATGTATAGAAGTGTCCTGCATATAATGTATAGAAGTGTCCTGCATATAATGTATAGAAGTGTCCTGCATATAATGTATAGAAGTGTCCTGCACTTCTTTTATCGAGCCGTCATTTTACGCGCCGTATTTTGACAGCGACGTATAAAATGACAGCTCGTCTGCACAGAACATCGTAAGATCCATTGCAAGTAACGGGCAGATGTTTGCCGACGTATTGGAGGCGTCTTTTCAGGTGTAAAACGCCCAAATTACGTCTAAAAAGAGGTCGTGTGCACAAACCCTAATCCCACCATCTGTGATACTGTCTGCTGAGCCGTGTATCTAATCCTATCACGTGTGATACTGCCTGCTGAGCTGTGTATCTAATCCCATCATGTGTGATACTGTCTGCTGAGCTGTGTATCTAATCCTATCATGTGTGATACTGTCTGCTGAGCCGTGTATCTAATCCTATCACGTGTGATACTGCCTGCTGAGCTGTGTATCTAATCCCATCATGTGTGATACTGTCTGCTGAGCCCTGTATCTAATCCTATCATGTGTGATACTGTCTGCTGAGCTGTGTATCTAATCCTATCATGTGTGATACTGTCTGCTGAGCTGTGTATCTAATCCTATCATGTGTGATACTGTCTGCTGAGCTGTGTATCTAATCCTATCATGTGTGATACAGTCTGCTGAGCTGTGTATCTAATCCTATCATGTGTGATACTGTCTGCCGAGCTGTGTATCTAATCCTATCATGTGTGAAACTGTCTGCTGAGCTGTGTATCTAATCCTATAATGTGTGATACTGTCTGCTGAGCCGTGTACCTAATCCAATCATGTGTGATACTGTCTGCTGAGCTGTGTATCTAATCCTATCATGTGTGATACTGTCTGCTGAGCTGTGTATCTAATCCTATCATGTGTGATACTGTCTGCTGAGCCGTGTATCTAATCCAATCATGTGTGATACTGTCTGCTGAGCTGTGTATCTAATCCTATCATGTGTGATACAGTCTGCTGAGTTGTGTATCTAATCCTATCATGTGTGATACAGTCTGCTGAGCTGTGTATCTAATCCTATCATGTGTGATACTGTCTGCTGAGCTGTGTATCTAATCCTATCATGTGTGATACTGTCTGCTGAGCTATGTATCTAATCCTATCATGTGTGATACTGTCTGCTGAGCTGTGTATCTAATCCTATCATGTGTGATACTGTCTGCTGAGCTACTGTATCTAATCCTATCATGTGTGATACTGTCTGCTGAGCTGTGTATCTAATCCTATCATGTGTGATACTGTCTGCTGAGCTACTGTATCTAATCCTATCATGTGTGATACTGTCTGCTGAGCTGTGTATCTAATCCTATCATGTGTGATACTTTCTGCTGAGCTACTGTATCTAATCCTATCATGTGTGATACTGTCTGCTGAGCGGTGTATCTAATCCTATCATGTGTGATACTGTCTGCTGAGCCGCTGTATCTAATCCAATCATGTGTGATACTGTCTGCTGAGCCGCTGTATCTAATCCAATCATGTGTGATACTGTCTGCTGAGCTGTGTATCTAATCCTATCATGTGTGATACTGTCTGCTGAGCTGTGTATCTAATCCTATCATGTGTGATACTGTCTGCTGAGCTGTGTATCTAATCCTATCATGTGTGATACTGTCTGCTGAGCTGTGTATCTAATCCTATCATGTGTGATACTGTCTGCTGAGCCGCTGTATCTAATCCAATCATGTGTGATACTGTCTGCTGAGCCGCTGTATCTAATCCAATCATGTGTGATACTGTCTGCTGAGCAACTGTATCTAATCCTATCATGTGTGATACTGTCTGCTGAGCTGTGTATCTAATCCTATCATGTGTGATACTGTCTGCTGAGCTGTGTATCTAGTCCTATCATGTGTGATACTGTCTGCTGAGCTGCTGTATCTAATCCTATCATGTGTGATACTGTCTGCTGAGCTGTGTATCTAATCCTATCATGTGTGATACTGTCTGCTGAGCTGTGTATCTAATCCTATGATGTGTGATACTGTCTGCTGAGCTGTGTATCTAATCCTATCATGTGTGATACTGTCTGCTGAGCTGTGTATCTAATCCTATCATGTGTGATACTGTCTGCTGAGCTGTGTATCTAGTCCTATCATGTGTGATACTGTCTGCTGAGCTGCTGTATCTAATCCTATCATGTGTGATACTGTCTGCTGAGCCGCTGTATCTAATCCTATCATGTGTGATACTGTCTGCTGAGCTGTGTATCTAATCCTATCATGTGTGATACTGTCTGCTGAGCTGTGTATCTAATCCTATCATGTGTGATACTGTTGAGCCGCTGTAGGGCAGGGTCCTCGTACACGGGACATATAGAGCGCGCTGATGACTGATCGCTCGCTGATTGCCGCTCGTTTGCTTCTTTCACCAGGCGCTGTGATCGGGGGGGGGGGGACGACACATATAGAGCTGCGGCCGCTCGTCCTCATACGTTATTATCATGGCGGCAGCGCGTCGTTGTTTACACCGGGAGATTTGCTGCCGACAACGATGATATTTCTTGCAGCATGAAGGATACGGTCGCCGGTGAATCAGCGTTTGCTCGCTTGTCGGCTGATCCGTTTCCTGTTTGCAGAGGGTGATGATCTGGAGGGGCGTTCTGCGGGCGCTCGTGTCCCCAATAATCGGGCCGTGTGAAAGTGGCGCAGAGACGGGTGTTACGCAGCAGAATGGGCGCCGGCTCCTCCGTAGCGCATATGGCTTAGTAATGGCGCCGCACTCCGATCTCCCACCGCTCAGAGTAACAATGATATTGGGCGCTGCGCCGCTCCCGGTTATTTTTGGGGCACCGTTAACCCACCGACGAATAAATATCCACTCAGGCTGATTCTAAAGATAGAAAGAACATTTCCCTTCATCTCGTAACGCGTCCGTCTCTCCTGCAATGATTCATTTATGAGGCTGAAGTTCTGCGCCAATCAGAATGAGCCGCACAGGAACATTAGTCTAATATAAAATGAGCGTCATCTCCACGGCGTGAATGTGGCGGCGGTGATCGCAGGACCGGGGTGACCAAGGAATCTCACACACATTGTGCAAACACCAGCAGCGCAGAGGATTTCAGGAGAAGCGTGTGCTCCTTGTGAGAGAGGTCCCCCACTGTGAGGTACATAATGGAAGGAGAAGAGTCCCAGCAGCACAGAGGATTTCAGTAGAGGATTGTGCTAATATTATAGGAGGTTGCAGACTGAGGTTCATAGTTAGAAGGAGCAGTCTACAGCAGCACAGAGGATTTCAGTAGATGATTGTGCTAATTTTATGGGAGGTTGCAGATTGAGGTTCATAGTTAGAAAGAGCAGTCCACAGCAGCACAGAGGATTACTGTAAGGCTTTTGTCAGAACTATAAATACTCCAATGTTCATCGTTGATGCTACGGAGGCGCAATTCACATGAAATATTCATTGTAGAACTAACGTGAAAAACCGCACCAAATTTCACAACAAAATTTAGTTGCGGAGTTGGTCGCAGATTTAGATCATCGCAATGTGAAATTCACGGCAGGAATCCGCGACAGACCAGACCTTCGTGGACTCGGAGCGTGCCTCGTGCTTAGACTTCAGCGTGGATTTCTCCGGCGTTCCTTAGAATTCCGTTCACTGACATGTGTTCGGGACTTTGTTGCAGAATTTCAGCGTACGATGCGCTCCGATCCCGTGCTGTAACATTATATCTTATTATATCATTACCCCGGCTGGCAGATCTCGTTACCACGGCGGTATCCACTTCTGGCCGCTATCAGCAGTGTCACGAGCGCCATTGTATTTCCCTTATGTCTTAATTAATCCGCGCCCGCAGTTCACGCTCTCACAATCAGTAAATTGATTTCGTTTTCCTTCTCATCGGCCGTCGAATCACATTTGTCCTGAATATTTCATGTGCTGCTGAAATCACCAGATAAATGCGACCGCTGAGATTCCACCGCAAGTACTACAACTCTCAGAAGATGGACACCCCCTGCTGCGCCGCATCTCCATCCTGTGGAACTACAAGTCTCATCATGCCTGGTAACTGGAGAGGTTTGGTGCGTAGTCTGGAACTTGTAGTTCTACAGCAGTCAGTGAGTGGAGGAGAATATAAGGAGAGAAGCTGCGGATTCTGGTGACTGCGGTAGATGTTCTGCGTGCTGGGATTTATTGTACTCACGAGTTCAGAGGTCAGAGCTAAAGTTTCTGCCCCCCTCTGGTTCCAATTACAGCAGATTCACTGTAAACATACATTACTCATCCTGTATTATACTCCAGAGCTGCACTCACTATTCTGCTGGAGGAGTCACTGTGTACATACATTACTTATCCTGTACTGATCCTGAGTTATATCCTGTATTATACTCCAGAGCTGCACTCACTATTCTGCTGGTGGAGTCACTGTGTACATACATTACATTACTTATCCTGTACTGATCCTGAGTTATATCCTGTATTATACTCCAGAGCTGCACTCACTATTCTGCTGGTGGAGTCACTGTGTACATACATTACATTACTTATCCTGTACTGATCCTGAGTTACATCCAGTATTATACTCCAGAGCTGCACTCACTATTCTGCTTGTGGAGTCACTGTGTATATACATTACATTACTTATCCTGTACTGATCCTGAGTTACCTCCTGTATTATACTCCAGAGCTGCACTCACTATTCTGCTGGTGGAGTCACTGTGTACATACATTATATTACTTATCCTGTACTGATCCTGAGTTACATCCTGTATTATACTCCAGAGCTGCACTCACTATTCTGCTGGAGGAGTCACTGTGTACATACATTACATTACTTATCCTGTATTATACTCCAGAGCTGCACTCACTATTCTGCTGGTGGAGTCACTGTGTACATACATTACATTACTTATCCTGTACTGATCCTGAGTTACCTCCTGTATTATACTCCAGAGCTGCACTCACTATTCTGCTGGTGGAGTCACTGTGTATATACATTACATTACTTATCCTGTACTGATCCTGAGTTACCTCCTGTATTATACTCCAGAGCTGCACTCACTATTCTGCTGGAGGAGTCACTGTGTACATACATTACATTACTTATCCTGTACTGATCCGGAGTTACATCCTGTATTATACTCCAGAGCTGCACTCACTCTTCTGCTGGAGGAGTCACTGTGTACATACATTACTTATCCTGTACTGATCCTGAGTTACATCCTGTATTATACTCCAGAGCTGCACTCACTATTCTGCTGGTGGAGTCACTGTGTACATACATTACTTATCCTGTACTGATCCTGAGTTATATCCTGTATTATACTCCAGAGCTGCACTCACTATTCTGCTGGTGGAGTCACTGTGTACATACATTACTTATCCTGTACTGATCCTGAGTTATATCCTGTATTATACTCCAGAGCTGCACTCACTATTCTGCTGGTGGTCACTGTGTACATACATTACATTACTTCTCCTGTACTGATCCTGAGTTACATCCTGTATTATACTCCAGAGCTGCACTCACTATTCTGCTGGTGGAGTCACTGTGTACATACATTACATTACTTATCCTGTACTGATCCTGAGTTATAACCTGTATTATACTCCAGAGCTGCACTCACTATTCTGCTGGTGGAGTCACTGTGTACATACATTACATTACTTATCCTGTACTGATCCTGAGTTATATCCTGTATTATACTCCAGAGCTGCACTCACTATTCTGCTGGTGGAGTCACTATGTACATACATTACATTACTTATCCTGTACTGATCCTGAGTTACATCCTGTATTATACTCCAGAGCTGCACTCACTATTCTGCTGGTGGAGTCACTGTGTACATATATTACATTACTTATCCTGTACTGATCCTGAGTTACATCCTGTATTATACTCCAGAGCTGCACTCACTATTCTGCTGGTGGAGTCACTGTGTACATACATTACATTACTTATCCTGTACTGATCCTGAGTTATATCCTGTATTATACTCGAGAGCTGCACTCACTATTCTGCAGGTGGAGTCACTGTGTACATACATTACATTACTTATCCTGTACTGATCCTGAGTTATATCCTGTATTATACTCCAGAGCTGCACTCACTATTCTGCTGGTGGAGTCACTATGTACATACATTACATTACTTATCCTGTACTGATCCTGAGTTATATCCTGTATTATACTCCAGAGCTGCACTCACTATTCTGCTGGTGGAGTCACTGTGTACATACATTACATTACTTATCCTGTACTGATCCTGAGTTATATCCTGTATTATACTCCAGAGCTGCACTCACTATTCTGCAGGTGGAGTCACTGTGTACATACATTACATTACTTATCCTGTACTGATCCTGAGTTATATCCTGTATTATACTCCAGAGCTGCACTCACTATTCTGCTGGTGGAGTCACTGTGTACATACATTACATTACTTCTCCTGTACTGATCTGGAGTTACATCCTGTATTATACTCCAGAGCTGCACTCACTATTCTGCTGGTGGAGTCACTGTGTACATACATTACATTACTTATCCTGTACTGATCCTGAGTTATATCCTGTATTATACTCCAGAGCTGCACTCACTATTCTGCTGGTGGAGTCACTGTGTACATACATTACATTACTTATCCTGTACTGATCCTGAGTTATATCCTGTATTATACTCCAGAGCTGCACTCACTATTCTGCTGGTGGAGTCACTGTGTACATACATTACATTACTTATCCTGTACTGATCCTGAGTTACATCCTGTATTATACTCCAGAGCTGCACTCACTATTCTGCTGGTGGAGTCACTGTGTACATACATTGCTTCTCCTGTACTGATCCGGAGTTATATTCTGTATTATACTCCAGAGCTGCACTCACTATTCTGCTGGTGGAGTCACTGTGTACATACATTACATTACTTATCCTGTACTGATCCGGAGTTATATCCTGTGTTATATAACCTGGGACGAGAGGCTTATTGGATTTATCGACGTGGGGCATGTAAACGAGCGCTGACCAATGAGACCGTTAGTTGATCGGCGATCGTTTGCTCCTGTCACAAGGATCTAGTATGAGGAGCAGCGCTCGTTACTCCGATCACTTGTAAATTTCCATCATGGTGGCTGCGCGTAGTTTACACAGGGAGATGTTCTGCCGATAACGATACGATCAGCCGGACAACGAGCGATTGCACAATAATTGGACGGTGTAAAAGGACCTCAAGACGCTAAAATCTCCCAGCGATCTTCAGTGGCGGCCATGAACGACCCTCAGTCAGGGACCTTGGATCCAGTGGGCGCAGGACCTTCCTCCCGGCTTTATTGTCCTTTAGTGGAGCTGCTGTTTTATGCAGTGAAGAGATTGTGTTCTCCGTGCTCTGCAGGTGTCAGCGGGAGGTGTATTGTGTCAGCGGGAGGTGTAGTGTGTCCCGGAGGTGCTGATACTGATCGCAGAGGATCGAGTTCCAGGAACGAGACAGAAGGTCCAATGACACCTTGAGTCACCTCAAAGTGCAGCTCTGCCTCTTCTCACAGGTTAATTCTCCGCAGAACGCTGAGTAACTCTGCCGATACCTCACATCAAGTCTTATACTCCAGTCACATCCAGAGCTGCAGTCACAATTCTGCTGTAATATCAGGTCTTATACTCCAGTCACATCCAGAGCTGCAGTCACAATTCTGCTGTAACATCAGGTCTTATACTATAGTCACATCCAGAGCTGCAGTCACAATTCTGCTGTTAGCTCTCAATCTGCAGCACCTCTTCCTGCCACTCCCTGCTGGTTCAGTGTGGTTTAGGTGGATGTAATGTACAGGACTCCGTATAGTAGTCAGATACGGATACAGTCTACATATCATACAATGTAATAGAATCAGCTGGTGTGGGAGACAGTCAGGTAAAGTCCCAGGTGCTGCAATCTTGACGGCACACGTGAAGCAGGGGCGGTGCTCCCCGATACGTCAGCCGGTGCTCCCCGATACGTCAGGCGGTGCTCCCCGATACGTAAGGCGGTGCAGTGTCGGGAATCCTCAGCGCTCTCTTATTCTTTGCTCTTTTTGACCTGATTAATAGATTTCCAGGAAGTGTCTCCTGACCACAGCAGAGCCCACGTGTAGAGGATCATGTGATAGTGTGAGGAGGTAATACCTCGGGGTAGAGACCAGCTGATCGCCTCCATGCCACGCCGCATTGATAACACCTCAGCAGTGCCACAGGCTGATCGCCCCCATGCCACGCCGCATTGATAATACCTAAGCAGTGCCACAGGCTGATCGCCTCCATGCCACGCCGCATTGATAACACCTGAGCAGTGCCACAGGCTGATCGCCCCCATGCCACGCCGCATTGATAACACCTCAGCAGTGCCACAGGCTGATCGCCCCATGCCACGCCGCATTGATAACACCTCAGCAGTGCCACAGGCTGATCGCCTCCATGCCACGCAGCATTGATGCAGTAATTCATGCAGAGTTGGAGCCCCGGACAAGTATTGAGGGCAGATTCTGGACAGACTTCTCAGTAGGACGACATTTCGGTATTAAAAATCTTTTCTGAAATTGGGTTTATATAATATTCTCATTTTCTGAGACACAAAATTTTGGGTTTTCAGTAACTGTTCCCATAATCATCAACATTACAAGAAAAAACTGCTGGAAATAGATCCCTCTGTGTGTGATGAATCTATAGAATATACGAGATCCCTCTGTGTGTGATGAATCTATAGAATATATGAGACCCCTCTGCGTGTGATGAATCTATAGAATATATGAGATCCCTCCGTGTGTGATGAATCTATAGCATATGAGATCCCTCCGTGTGTGATGAATCTATAGAATATACGAGATCCCTCTGTGTATAATGAATCTATAGAATATATGAGATCCCTCCGTGTGTGATGAATCTATAGAATATGTGAGACCCCTCTGCGTGTGATGAATCTATAGAATATATGAGATCCCTCTGTGTGTGATGAATCTATAGAATATATGAGATCCCTCTGTGTGTGATGAATCTAGAATATATGAGATCCCTCTGTGTGTGATGAATCTATAGAATATATGAGATCCCTCTGTGTGTAATGAATCTATAGAATATGTGAGATCCCTCTGTGTGTGATGAATCTATAGAATATATGAGACCCCTCTGCGTGTGATGAATCTATAGAATATATGAGATCCCTCTGTGTGTGATGAATCTATAGAATATATGAGATCCCTCTGTGTGTGATGAATCTATAGAATATATGAGATCCCTCTGTGTGTGATGAATCTATAGAATATATGAGATCCCTCTGTGTGTGATGAATCTATAGAATATGTGAGATCCCTCTGTGTGTGATGAATCTATAGAATATATGAGATCCCTCTGTGTGTGATGAATCTATAGAATATATGAGATCCCTCTGTGTGTGATGAATCTATAGAATATATGAGATCCCTCTGTGTGTGATGAATCTATAGAATATGTGAGATCCCTCTGTGTGTGAGGAATCTATAGAATATATGAGATCCTCTGTGTGTGATGAATCTATAGAATATACGAGATCCTCTGTGTGTGATGAATCTATAGAATATACGAGATCCCTCTGTGTGTGATGAATCTATAGAATATACGAGATCCCTCTGTGTGTGATGAATCTATAGAATATATGAGATCCCTCTGTGTGATGAATCTATAGAATATGTGAGATCCCTCTGTGTGTGATGAATCTATAGAATATGAGATCCCTCTGTGTGTGATGAATCTATAGAATATGAGATCCCTCTGTGTGTGATGAATGTATAGAATATATGAGATCCCTCTGTGTGTAATGAATCTATAGAACATGAGATCCCTATGTGTGTAATGAATCTATAGAATATATGAGATCCCTCTGTGTGTGATGAATCTATAGAATATGTGAGATCCCTCTGTGTGTGATGAATCTATAGAATATACGAGATCCATCAGTGTGTGATGAATCTATAGAATATACGAGATCCCTCTGTGTGATGAATCTATAGAATATACGAGATCCCTCTGTGTGTGATGAATCTATAGAATATACGAGATCCCTCTGTGTGTGATGAATCTATAGAATATACGAGATCCCTTTGTGTGTGATGAATCTATAGAATATATGAGATCCCTCTGTGTGTGATGAATCTACAGAATATGTGAGATCCCTCTGTGTGTGATGAATCTATAGAATATACGAGATCCCTCTGTGTGTGATGAATCTATAGAATATACGAGATCCCTCTGTGTGTGATGAATCTATAGAATATACGAGATCCCTCTGTGTGTGATGAATCTATAGAATATACGAGATCCCTCTGTGTGTGATGAATCTATAGAATATACGAGATCCCTCTGTGTGTGATGAATCTATAGAATATATGAGATCCCTCTGTGTGTGATGAATGTATAGAATATACGAGATCTCTCTGTGTGTGATGAATCTATAGAATATACGAGATCCCTCTGTGTGTGATGAATCTATAGAATATATGAGATCCCTCTGTGTGTGATGAATCTATAGAATATATGAGATCCCTCTGTGTGTGATGAATATATAGAATATACGAGATCCCTCTGTGTGTGATGAATCTATAGAATATATTAGATCCCTCTGTGTGTGATGAATGTATAGAATATATGAGATCCCTCTGTGTGTGATGAATCTCTAGAATATACGAGATCCCTCTGTGTGTGATGAATCTATAGAATATACGAGATCCCTCTGTGTGTGATGAATCTATAGAATACACGAGATCCCTCTGTGTGTGATGAATCTATAGAATATATGAGATCCCTCTGTGTGATGAATCTATAGAATATATGAGATCCCTCTGTGTGTGATGAATCTATAGAATATATGAGATCCCTCTGTGTGTGATGAATCTATAGAATATATGAGATCCCTCTGTGTGTAATGAATCTATAGAATATGTGAGATCCCTGTGTGTGTGATGAATCTATAGAATATGTGAGATCCCTGTGTGTGATGAATCTATAGAATATGTGAGATCCCTCTGTGTGTGATGAATCTATAGAATATATGAGATTCCTCTGTGTGTGATGAATCTATAGAATATATGAGATCCATCTGTGTGTGATGAATCTATAGAATATGTGAGATCCCTCTGTTTGTGATGTATCTATAGAATATGTGAGATCCCTCTGTGTGATGAATC
>NC_134695.1:80057481-80071997 GCF_050947455.1 Rhinoderma darwinii
TACCCAGAGTGGGGGGCTATATATGTTCTGCGGTAATATAATACACGGACCGGAGCGCCCCCACTCTGAGGTCCCTGTAACTTCCGTTCACTCATTGGGGTCACCGCACATCCAACATCACCTCTACACCAGGAAGGAGGGGATCCCCTAATTCTCAGCAGGTGACCCCTCACTGACTGACATATAATAACCCCGTTTATGTAGGGGCTGCCCCCTCCCCCGTCACATCTTATTAATGGCGGTCACAGATAACGGGGTGCGATGAGCGCCGGTCACTATCCGTTCGCTTGGTCGGATCGCTGGGGGCGTCGGGTTCTGAGCGACAACCAGATATTTATCACAGGGACAAGTTACGTTTCCATCAGAACAGAATCATTAATGAGAGAAGCGGCGGCGGCGATTACAGTGCGAAACGCGACAAAGATCGCTAGATAATATCCAACAAACCCCGACAGCCAAACAGCGAGAGGAAAGACAACGCCAATAATCCGGAATCCACGGAATCACCGCGAACGTAGAAAATATTCCCAATCCCTGAACCATCCACCGATGGAGAACAAAGACGATCATCAGCGCAAGAGGTTCTGCAGGGCCGGAGATCAGCCGGGAAAGGGTTAAATCTTCTTAATGCAAAATATGAAGCCTCCTCCTGGGCAGTCACTGGCGGACACTCTCTTCCTCCTGGGGGGCAGTCTATTCCTCTATGACAGTCTCTTCCTCGGGGGGCAGTCTCTTCCTCCTGGGCAGTCACTGGGGGGCAGTCTCTTCCTCCTGGGCAGTCACTGGGGGGCAGTCTCTTCCTCCCGGGCAGTCACTGGGGGGCAGTCTCTTCCTCCTGGGCAGTCACTGGGTGGCAGCCTCTTCCTCCTGGGCAGTCACTGGGGGCAGTCTCTTCCTCCGGGGCAGTCACTGGGGGCAGTCTCTTCCTCCTGGGCAGTCACTGGGGGCAGTCTCTTCCCCCGGGGCAGTCTCTTCCTCCGGGGCAGTCACTGGGGGCAGTCTCTTCCCCCGGGGCAGTCTCTTCCTCCGGGGCAGTCACTGGGGGCAGTCTCTTCCTCCTGACAAGGTAAAGAACAAGGAATTCTGGGAAGTGTATGGCGACATCAGTGAGGCAGGAAGTAGCTAGCTTCTCCTCCTACTTGGGTTTCAATGGACATCAGTTGTAGCCGCAGCCTGGGACATAACTGCCGGAGAAGACACGAGGTTTATGGTGTACAGATGGAGCAGGTTTATTGTCCTCCCAGGTTCTCGTGTCCCGGACTCTTCACGTCCACATCTCTATTCATCAACCATCCAGTAATCTAGAACAACCATTACTCCGGCCGCCCATGGTCGTGATCTCCGGCGATCACACATGATCACATCCTGCCCTACAGCTCATCAGAAACCAGAGATCGGATATTTGTGATTCATTTACATGAACATTTATTTTTATAGATTCAGAATTTGGCAGAAATCCGGAGAAAACAATTAGTGATTCAGTCAGATGCTAAAACCTGGAACCGCTTCATCGTTTCTAAAGAGAAAAAGAACAAACAGATCCGGAGAAGAGCGGCCAGAAAAGAGTAACGTCACGCTGTGCGGGGTGAGGGGCAGATGATCTGCACTACTGTAAGCTGTTATCAGCCATTTCTGGCTGGGGAGGGGACGCCCTGCTGCTCCGGACTGTGTCACCCCGGCGGTCGCTGACGCTCTCTATAGACATACATTACAGCGCCGCCTCGTGACCGGAATAATCCAACATCATCATCATCTCATCACTGCAGGAAGACAAAGGGTTAACTGGTAGGGGACAAATCATAATTACTGTTCCTAGAAGCTCGCAATTTAATCTCATCTCACAAACAACATAACCCACATCATCCCTTCGCCCAGGAGCTCACAATCTAATCTCTATCCCTCCCATCATCCCTCACCCCAAGAGCTCACAATCTAATCTCTCTATCCCTCCCATCATCCCTCACCCCAAGAGCTCACAATCTAATCTCTCTATCCCTCCCATCATCCCTCACCCCAAGAGCTCACAATCTAATCTCTCTATCCCTCCCATCATCCCTCACCCCAGGAGCTCACAACCCAATCTCCCTCTCGTCTTCTGTTAGGTTTGTAAAATTCTCCTCAGCCGTTCTGCTTCCGGTTTCTGGTAAAGCTGTATAGGAGAGCTGCACACAGACCGTATACGAGAGCGGCACACAGACCGTATATCAGAGCTGCGCACAGACCGTATATCAGAGCTGCGCACAGACCGTATATCAGAGCCGCGCACAGACCGTATATCAGAGCCGCGCACAGACCGTATATCAGAGCCGCGCACAGACCGTATACGAGAGCCGCGCACAGACCGTATACGAGAGCCGCGCACAGACCGTATACGAGAGCCGCACACAGACCGTATACGAGAGCGGCACACAGACCGTATATCAGAGCTGCGCACAGACCGTATATCAGAGCTGCGCACAGACCGTATATCAGAGCTGCGCACAGACCGTATATCAGAGCTGCGCACAGACCGTATATCAGAGCTGCGCACAGACCGTATACCAGAGCTGCGCACAGACCGTATACCAGAGCTGCGCACAGACCGTATACGAGACCTGCGCACAGGCCGTATACGAGAGCCGCGCACAGGCCGTATACGAGAGCCGCACACAGACCGTATACGAGAGCCGCACACAGACCGTATACGAGAGCCGCACACAGACCGTATACGAGAGCCGCACACAGACCGTATACGAGAGCCGCACACAGTCCGTATACGAGAGCCGCACACAGACCGTATACGAGAGCTGCACACAGACCGTATATCAGAGCCGCACACAGACCGTATATGAGAGCTGCACACAGACCGTATATGAGAGCTGCACACAGACCGTATATGAGAGCTGCACACAGACCGTATATGAGAGCTGCACACAGACCGTATATGAGAGCCGCACACAGACCGTATATGAGAGCCGCACACAGACCGTATATGAGAGCCGCACACAGACCGTATATCAGAGCCGCACACAGACCGTATATGAGAGCCGCACACAGACCGTATATGAGAGCCGCACACAGACCGTATATGAGAGCTGCACACAGACCGTATATGAGAGCTGCACACAGACCGTATATGAGTGCTGCACACAGACCGTATATGAGAGCTGCACACAGACCGTATATGAGAGCCGCACACAGACCGTATATGAGAGCTGCACACAGACCGTATACGAGAGCGGCACACAGACCGTATATCAGAGCTGCGCACAGACCGTATATCAGAGCTGCGCACAGACCGTATATCAGAGCTGCGCACAGACCGTATATCAGAGCTGCGCACAGACCGTATATCAGAGCTGCGCACAGACCGTATATCAGAGCTGCGCACAGACCGTATACCAGAGCTGCGCACAGACCGTATACGAGAGCTGCGCACAGACCGTATACGAGAGCTGCGCACAGACCGTATACGAGACCTGCGCACAGGCCGTATACGAGAGCCGCACACAGGCCGTATACGAGAGCCGCACACAGACCGTATACGAGAGCCGCACACAGACCGTATACGAGAGCCGCACACAGACCGTATACGAGAGCCGCACACAGACCGTATACGAGAGCCGCACACAGTCCGTATACGAGAGCCGCACACAGACCGTATACGACAGCCGCACACAGACCGTATACGAGAGCCGCACACAGACCGTATACGAGAGCCGCACACAGACCGTATACGAGAGTAGCATATATACTGTATATGAGAGCTGCACACAGACCGTATATCAGAGCCGCACACAGACCGTATATGAGAGCTGCACACAGACCGTATATGAGAGCTGCACACAGACCGTATATGAGAGCTGCACACAGACCGTATATGAGAGCTGCACACAGACCGTATATCAGAGCCGCACACAGACCGTATATGAGAGCCGCACACAGACCGTATATGAGAGCTGCACACAGACCGTATATGAGAGCTGCACACAGACCGTATATGAGAGCTGCACACAGACCGTATATGAGAGCTGCACACAGACCGTATATGAGAGCTGCACACAGACCGTATATGAGAGCCGCACACAGACCGTATATCAGAGCCGCACACAGACCGTATATGAGAGCCGCACACAGACCGTATATGAGAGCCGCACACAGACCGTATATGAGAGCTGCACACAGACCGTATATGAGAGCTGCACACAGACCGTATATGAGAGCTGCACACAGACCGTATATGAGAGCTGCACACAGACCGTATATGAGAGCTGCACACAGACCGTATATGAGAGCTGCACACAGACCGTATATGAGAGCCGCACACAGACCGTATATGAGAGCTGCACACAGACCGTATATGAGAGCTGCACACAGACCGTATATGAGAGCTGCACACAGACCGTATACGAGAGCGGCACACAGACCGTATATCAGAGCTGCGCACAGACCGTATATCAGAGCTGCGCACAGACCGTATATCAGAGCTGCGCACAGACCGTATATCAGAGCTGCGCACAGACCGTATATCAGAGCTGCGCACAGACCGTATATCAGAGCTGCGCACAGACCGTATATCAGAGCTGCGCACAGACCGTATACGAGAGCTGCGCACAGACCGTATACGAGAGCTGCGCACAGACCGTATACGAGACCTGCGCACAGGCCGTATACGAGAGCCGCACACAGGCCGTATACGAGAGCCGCACACAGACCGTATACGAGAGCCGCACACAGACCGTATACGAGAGCCGCACACAGACCGTATACGAGAGCCGCACACAGACCGTATACGAGAGCCGCACACAGTCCGTATACGAGAGCCGCACACAGACCGTATACGACAGCCGCACACAGACCGTATACGAGAGCCGCACACAGACCGTATACGAGAGCCGCACACAGACCGTATACGAGAGTAGCATATATACTGTATATGAGAGCTGCACACAGACCGTATATCAGAGCCGCACACAGACCGTATATGAGAGCTGCACACAGACCGTATATGAGAGCTGCACACAGACCGTATATGAGAGCTGCACACAGACCGTATATGAGAGCTGCACACAGACCGTATATGAGAGCTGCACACAGACCGTATATCAGAGCCGCACACAGACCGTATATGAGAGCCGCACACAGACCGTATATGAGAGCTGCACACAGACCGTATATGAGAGCTGCACACAGACCGTATATGAGAGCTGCACACAGACCGTATATGAGAGCTGCACACAGACCGTATATGAGAGCTGCACACAGACCGTATATGAGAGCCGCACACAGACCGTATATGAGAGCCGCACACAGACCGTATATGAGAGCTGCACACAGACCGTATATGAGAGCCGCACACAGACCGTATATGGGAGCCGCACACAGACCGTATATGGGAGCTGCATACAGACCGTATATGAGAGCCACACACAGACCGTATATGGGAGCTGCATACAGACCGTATATGAGAGCCGCACACAGACCGTATATGAGAGCCGCACACAGACCGTATATGGGAGCTGCATATAGACTCTTAAAGGGTTCGTTCACATCTGCGTCGGATTTTTCGCGGAATACAATGGCGTTATCTGCAACGGAAGCATTACCATTAAAATCAACGGTAATGCAAACAAAAGCTATGGTTTCTGTTTGGCTTTCCATTGATGGCTCCTCCAACGGAACCCGACGCAGGTGTGAACGAGGCCGAAGGCTGTGCAAACCTTTGAAAGTCCATTTTTTTCTTTTTTTTTTTGTAGAAAGGTCAATAAGTGCGGTCGGTGCGACTGTAGAATTGTTTTTTTATTAAAAATGATTTTTTTCTTTGAGATGCAGCTGCTTAGTATCCTGTATACAGAGCAGCTGTATCTTGTGAGGAGACCTGGATCGCTCAGGTGCGCGGGACAGACGGGTTCCATGTCAGCGGCTCCTGCGTGTCTTGATGCTGAATCCGTCAGTCCCGCGGACCTGACGGATTCAGGTCTTAGCGCACGATACAGCCGCTCTGTATACAGGACAACAAGCAGCTGCATCTCAAGAAGTAACAATCATTTTTAATAAAAACTAATTATAAAGTTGCACAAAACTGACGGATTGACCTTTCTATAAAAATAAATAAATAAATCGCTTTCGAAGCCTTTAAAGGGGTTGTGCGGGCGCGGACAATATATGACCTATCCACAGGGTATGTCATCAGTATATGCTGGGTGGGGGCCCGACGCCTGGACCCTGCACCGATCAGCTGCTCTGGCTGCCTCCGGGGGCAGAATAGCGGCCAAGCTGCGGTGTTTAGGTGAAGAGGAGCAGATTTGCAGCACGGCCGCTATGCAGGGTACGGAGCCAGCCGCTTCCCGCTCCGAACTCTGCGTACAGAACATCCGGGGCCCGGAGGCAGCCAGAACAGCAGTGCTGGGCCCGGACAACCCCTGTAAGTCCTATATGGCCTGGCCGCAGCCGCCCTCTGGTCTGGGTTCTGCAGACCAGCGAGTGTGCACAGGGACCTCATTAACCCCTTCCCCCCGCAGCCATTTTTAGGATTGTCACTTTTGTTTTTTCCTCCCCACCTTCCAAAACCCAGAACTTTTTTCTTTTTCCCTCGTTACAGCCGTCCGAGGGTTTGCTTTTTTTGGGACGAGTTGAAAATTTTCATGGCACCATTTATTGTACTGGGAAACTGGAAAAAATGGAATGTGAAGAAAAACAGCAATTCCTGCATTTTTTGGGGGGGATTTGTTTTTATGGCGTTCACCGTGCGGTAAAAATGACGTTAACTTTATTCTGTGCGTCTCTACCATTCCAGCGATAACAAAATGATATTTGTTTTCATTTACCACATTGACTGAATGGAACGATGTTGGGACCATTATTTTAAAATTTGGGGCCCCTCTTGTAATTTTGCCCAGGGCCACACTTTGCCTATGACTGTAGGTGGGGGGACAGCACGGTCCGCCCCCCAGGACCACATTATAAAGTGATTACACGCCAGTTAGTGATTTCCTTGTGTAACGAGCGCTCATTAAGATGGATTCCAAATCACACGATCAATAATGGATGTCAGAGACAGACGCTCAGCCCGGATAATGAGACGCCAGCCGAGGCAGCGAAACGCGTCATCAATCATCAGAAATTATATCTATTACCCACAAAGCGCCAACATATTCCACAGCGTTGTACACAGGTCGTCCTCACTGTCCCCAACAGAGGTGTCCGGAGGAGGGGGACAGAGGCGTCCGGAGGAAGGGGAGGGGGACAGAGGCGTCCGGAGGAAGAGGGGGACAGAGGCGTCCGGAGGAAGAGGGGGACAGAGGGGGACAGAGGCGTCCAGAGGAAGAGGGGGACAGAGGCGTCCGGAGGAAGAGGGGGACAGAGGCGTCCGGAGGAAGAGGGGGACAGAGGCGTCCGGAGGAAGAGGGGGACAGAGGCGTCCGAGGAAGAGGGGGACAGAGGTGTCCAGAGGAGGGGGAGGAGACAGAGGCGTCCAGAGGAGGGGGAGGGGACAGAGGCGTCCAGAGGAGGGGGAGGGGGACAGAGGCGTCCGGAGGAAGAGGGGGACAGAGGCGTCCGGAGGAAGAGGGGGACAGAGGCGTCCGGAGGAAGAGGGGGACAGAGGCGTCCGGAGGAAGAGGGGGACAGAGGCGTCCGGAGGAGGAGGGGGGGACAGGTGACTGGCAGCATCTTATTGCTGTGTAAGAAATCTTTCGTAGGATGTGTGAGCAGGACCAGCTCAGGAGACGAGTTTCCAGTCACTGACAGCAAGCAAATTTATTCGAACGTTTCAGATCTTTTCATTATATAATGACTGGACACCGGCCCTTTAACATGTTCTTTGCTTTGTGTTGGGACTTTTTCTGAATAGAATCTGTAGAAGTGACCGAGATAAATAATAAAACCAGAGACACGTGCCCCAAACCTGCGCTGCCCGAGGGTGGAAAGTGACAGGAGCTGCCCCAGCCCCCGGCCAGCAGAGCCCCCTCCAGGCAGAACTGTCAGGGGGACGTAAGTGCCTGTGGTGTGACAGGAATAAATATCTTCTGAGCCCGAGACACAAACTGAAGATTCACAGGAGAGAAAAAGACCCTGAAAACCACGAGGAGGGCGACTGGTCATCATGTGTGATACCGACTACTGAACCGTGTATCTAATCCTATCATGTGTGATACCGACTACTGAACCGTGTATCTAATCCTATCATGTGTGATACCGACTACTGAACCGTGTATCTAATCCTATCATGTGTGATACCGACTACTGAACCGTGTATCTAATCCTATCATGTGTGATACCGACTACTGAACCGTGTAGTAGGAAACAAGGGGAGGAATCCTCCAGCTCACCTGACACAAAAAATTGGGTGTCGCTGTCAGCGCCTGGATCTTTTTCGTGTCGGCACACGATGCAGGAACAGAGGTAACAAGGAAGTTAAATCCAGCGCTTCGGTAGAGGTAAAATAGAAAAACTTTCCAAGTTTAATTAAATTTTCATTAAAAGTCCATTGGAGTATGGTCCTGGTGTGTAGATAATGGGAAAATATGATCCTGTAAAGCCTACGCGTTTCGGACGATAGCGACGTCCTTAGACTTGGCTGTAGTGTGTTTTGAAACCGGCGCTCTGGCAAATTTATACTATGTCCGGGGTAACAGCTGAGTCCTGATTGCGTTCCACGACTCTGCGTGTCACATGGAACGCAATCCGGAAGTGGGATGGTGTTGGCGTTAGATGCGCCCGCTTTCGTGGGCTGCACAAACCGGAAATTAAAAACTAGAATACTGGAACACCTCAGTTATGTCAGGAATCCGAATATTGTGAACATCTCTAACGCATCAAAACACTTCATACACAAACATAATAGGACAACCAAAACCTTTCGTTGCTACGCTATCGAAAAAATTCATCTGCCCAAAAGAGGAGGTGACATAAAAAACAAAACCCACCTAAGAGAAGCCTACTGGATCTATAGATTAAAAACAAGATTTCCAGATGGCCTCAATCTAAGAAAGGAACTCATGTTCCAATATTAAATCTATGAGTGAGGCTACCAGTGTCATACCACCT
This sequence comes from Rhinoderma darwinii, assembly GCF_050947455.1. NCBI lineage: Eukaryota > Metazoa > Chordata > Amphibia > Anura > Rhinodermatidae > Rhinoderma > Rhinoderma darwinii. The sequence continues at coordinate 80,066,509 of NC_134695.1, forward strand.
CTCCATACACAGTCCCAACAACTTATCATATGATCCAAAATAATATATTTTGATATCTTGTTCTAACTAGAGCTTCTCCATATACTCATGATTTTAACAATCACCCCCCGTGATGCATGCATAACATATGCTGATTGACATGCATTACACCCCCACATTATAGATTTTGGCCTTCATCTCACTTTCCTTACCCGTGCACCTATGATCCAATGACCCAAACTAGTGAAAATTGAACTCTAGATGCGCAAGACATTCCAATCTGGCCAATCTCTGTCACACCAACATCACAATAATTTTTCATCCGTAAGGTAATCAGCTATGTCTATAGTTATAGTCACACCAGTACTGACATTTCCTAGATAGCATCACTTATGTATAAGTCTTGATAACTATAAAGAAATCAAATACTTACCCACTATGTGTAGTCGGACCAGGATGACATCTGTTCGTCTAGATTACACGTCGTGAGTCGTCCTGCATGCTTGCGTTCCATATGGTCACGTGATCTGGAACGCACATGTGACTACCAATCACGATCTATACTACAAGCTTCATTAACAATTCATTTATACATCTAACAAGGCAAAACTTAAAATATTACCAAACAAAGGATTACAAGATGCTTTGCTGATCATGTTGCTTAATAAATGACGAATACTCACTAGACATGAAAGCGGGCGCATCTAACGCCAACACCATCCCACTTCCGGATTGCGTTCCATGTGACACGCAGAGTCGTGGAACGCAATCAGGACTCAGCTGTTACCCCGGACATAGTATAAATTTGCCAGAGCGCCAGTTTCAAAACACACTACAGCCAAGTCTAAGGACGTCGCTATCGTTCGAAACGCGTAGGCTTTACAGGATCATATTTTCCCATTATCTACACACCAGGACCATACTCCAATGGACTTTTAATGAAAATTTAATTAAACTTGGAAAATTTTTCTATTTTACCTCTACCGAAGCGCTGGATTTAACTTCCTTGTTACCTCTACTGAACCGTGTATCTAATCCTATCATGTGTGATACCGACTAATGAACTGTGTATCTAATCCTATCATGTGTGATACTGACTACTGTACCGTGTATCTAATCCTATCATGTGTGATACCGACTAATGAACTGTGTATCTAATCCTATCATGTGTGATACTGTCTGCTGAGCTGTGTATTTAATCCTATCATGTGTGATACTGTCTGCTGAGCTGTGTATCTAATCCTATCATGTGTGATACTCTCTGCTGAGCTGTGCATCTAATCCTATCATGTGTGATACTGTCTGCTGAGCTGTGTATCTAATCCTATCATGTGTGATACTGTCTGCTGAGACATGTACCTAATCCTACCATGTGTGATACTGTCTGCTGAGCTGTGTATCTAATCCTATCATGTGTGATACTGTCTACTGAGCTGTGTATCTAATCCTATCATGTGTGATACTGTCTGCTGAGCCGCTGTATCTAATCCTATCATGTGTGATACTGTCTGCTGACCTGTGTATCTAATCCTATCATGTGTGATACTGTCTGCTGAGCTGTGTATCTAATCCTATCATGTGTGATACCGACTAATGAACTGTGTATCTAATCCTATCATGTGTGATACTGTCTGCTGAGCTGTGTATTTAATCCTATCATGTGTGATACTGTCTGCTGAGCTGTGTATCTAATCCTATCATGTGTGATACTCTCTGCTGAGCTGTGCATCTAATCCTATCATGTGTGATACTGTCTGCTGAGCTGTGTATCTAATCCTATCATGTGTGATACTGTCTGCTGAGACATGTACCTAATCCTATCATGTGTGATACTGTCTGCTGAGCTGTGTATCTAATCCTATCATGTGTGATACTCTCTGCTGAGCTGTGCATCTAATCCTATCATGTGTGATACTGTCTGCTGAGCTGTGTATTTAATCCTATCATGTGTGATACTGTCTGCTGAGCTGTGTATCTAATCCTATCATGTGTGATACTGTCTACTGAGCCGCTGTATCTAATCCTATCATGTGTGATACTGTCTGCTGAGCTGTGCATCTAATCCTATCATGTGTGATACTGTCTGCTGAGCTGTGCATCTAATCCTATCATGTGTGATACTGTCTGCTGAGCTGTGTATCTAATCCTATCATGTGTGATACTGCCTGCTGAGCTGTGCATCTAATCCTATCATGTGTGATACTGTCTGCTGAGCTGTGTATCTAATCCTATCATGTGTGATACTGTCTGCTGAGACATGTACCTAATCCTATCATGTGTGATACTGTCTGCTGAGCTCTGTATCTAATCCTATCATGTGTGATACTGTCTGCTGAGCTGTGCATCTAATCCTATCATGTGTGATACTGTCTGCTGAGCTGTGTATCTAATCCTATCATGTGTGATACTGTCTGCTGAGACATGTACCTAATCCTATCATGTGTGATACTGTCTGCTGAGCTGTGTATCTAATCCTATCATGTGTGATACTCTCTGCTGAGCTGTGCATCTAATCCTATCATGTGTGATACTGTCTGCTGAGCTGTGTATCTAATCCTATCATGTGTGATACTGTCTGCTGAGCTGTGTATTTAATCCTATCCTGTGTGATACTGTCTGCTGAGCTGTGTATCTAATCCTATCATGTGTGATACTGTCTGCTGAGCTGTGTATCTAATCCTATCATGTGTGATACTCTCTGCTGAGCTGTGCATCTAATCCTATCATGTGTGATACTGTCTGCTGAGCTGTGTATTTAATCCTATCATGTGTGATACTGTCTGCTGAGCTGTGTATCTAATCCTATCATGTGTGATACTGTCTACTGAGCCGCTGTATCTAATCCTATCATGTGTGATACTGTCTGCTGAGCTGTGCATCTAATCCTATCATGTGTGATACTGTCTGCTGAGCTGTGCATCTAATCCTATCATGTGTGATACTGTCTGCTGAGCTGTGTATCTAATCCTATCATGTGTGATACTGCCTGCTGAGCTGTGCATCTAATCCTATCATGTGTGATACTGTCTGCTGAGCTGTGTATCTAATCCTATCATGTGTGATACTGTCTGCTGAGACATGTACCTAATCCTATCATGTGTGATACTGTCTGCTGAGCTCTGTATCTAATCCTATCATGTGTGATACTGTCTGCTGAGCTGTGCATCTAATCCTATCATGTGTGATACTGTCTGCTGAGCTGTGTATCTAATCCTATCATGTGTGATACTGTCTGCTGAGACATGTACCTAATCCTATCATGTGTGATACTGTCTGCTGAGCTGTGTATCTAATCCTATCATGTGTGATACTCTCTGCTGAGCTGTGCATCTAATCCTATCATGTGTGATACTGTCTGCTGAGCTGTGTATCTAATCCTATCATGTGTGATACTGTCTGCTGAGCTGTGTATTTAATCCTATCCTGTGTGATACTGTCTGCTGAGCTGTGTATCTAATCCTATCATGTGTGATACTGTCTGCTGAGCTGTGCATCTAATCCTATCATGTGTGATACTGTCTGCTGAGCTGTGTATCTAATCCTATCATGTGTGATACTGTCTGCTGAGCCGTGTATCTAATCCGATCATGTGTGATACTGTCTGCTGAGCTGTGTATCTAATCCTATCATGTGTCATACTGTCTGCTGAGCCGTGCATCTAATCCTATCATGTGTGATACTGTCTGCTGAGCCGTGTATCTAATCCTATCATGTGTGATACTGTCTGCTGAGCTGTGTATCTAATCCTATCATGTGTGATCTTGTCTGCTGAGCTGTGTATCTAATCCTATCATGTGTGATACTGTCTGCTGAGCTGTGTATCTAATCCTATCATGTGTGATACTGTCTGCTGAGCTGTGTATTTAACCCTATCATGTGTGATACTGTCTGCTGAGCTGTGTATCTAATCCTATCATGTGTGATACTCTCTGCTGAGCTGTGCATCTAATCCTATCATGTGTGATACTGTCTGCTGAGCTGTGTATCTAATCCTATCATGTGTGATACTGTCTGCTGAGACATGTACCTAATCCTATCATGTGTGATACTGTCTGCTGAGCTGTGTATCTAATCCTATCATGTGTGATACTCTCTGCTGAGCTGTGCATCTAATCCTATCATGTGTGATACTGTCTGCTGAGCTGTGTATCTAATCCTATCATGTGTGATACTGTCTGCTGAGCCGTGTATCTAATCCTATCATGTGTGATACTGTCTGCTGAGCCGTGTATCTAATCCTATCATGTGTGATACTGTCTGCTGAGCTGTGCATCTAATCCTATCATGTGTGATACTGTCTGCTGAGCTGTGTATCTAATCCTATCATGTGTGATACTGTCTGCTGAGCCGTGTATCTAATCCGATCATGTGTGATACTCTCTGCTGAGCTGTGCATCTAATCCTATCATGTGTGATACTGTCTGCTGAGCTGTGTATCTAATCCGATCATGTGTGATACTCTCTGCTGAGCTGTGCATCTAATCCTATCATGTGTGATACTGTCTGCAGAGCTGTGTATCTAATCCGATCATGTGTGATACTGTCTGCTGAGCTGTGTATCTAATCCTATCATGTGTGATACTGTCTGCTGAGCTGTGTATCTAATCCTATCATGTGTGATACTGTCTGCTGAGCCGTGCATCTAATCCTATCATGTGTGATACTGTCTGCTGAGCCGTGTATCTAATCCTATCATGTGTGATACTGTCTGCTGAGCTGTGTATCTAATCCTATAATGTGTGATACTGTCTGCTGAGCTGTGTATCTAATGCTATCATGTGTGATACTGTCTGCTGAGCTGTGTATCTAATGCTATCATGTGTGATACTGTCTGCTGAGCTGTGTATCTAATCCTATCATGTGTTATACTGTCTGCTGAGCTGTGTATCTAATCCTATCATGTGTGATACCATCTGCTGAGCTGTGTATCTAATCCTATCATGTGTGATACTGTCTGCTGAGCAGTGTATCTAATCCTATCATGTGTGATACAGGCTGCTGAGCTGTGTATATAATCCTATCATGTGTGATACTGTCTGCTGAGCCCTGTATCTAATCCTATCATGTGTGATACTGTCTGCTGAGCTGTGTATCTAATCCTATCATGTGTGATACTGTCTGCTGAGCTGTGTATATAATCCTATCCTGTGTGATACTGTCTGCTGAGCCGTGTATCTAATCCCACCATGTGTGATACTGTGTGCTGGGCCACTGTATCTAATCCTATCATGTGTGATACTGTCTGCTGAGCTGTGTATCTAATCCGATCATGTGTGATACTGTTTGCTGAGCTGTGTATCTAATGCTATCATGTGTGATACTGTCTGCTAAACCGTGTATCTAATCCTATCATGTGTGATACTGGCTGCTGAGCTGTGTATCTAATCCTATCATGTGTGATACTGTTTGCTGAGCTGTGTATCTAATCCTATCATGTGTGATACTGTCTGCTAAGACGTGTATCTAATCCCATCATGTGTGATACCATCTGCTGAGCTGTGTATCTAATC